>NC_061121.1:116045638-116066729 GCF_002878395.1 Capsicum annuum
GTGAGTCTTTCATACATCCTACATATTTCTTATAAATATTTATGATGATGATGTTTATACAACTGCATACACCCCCATATCTTCGGTTCCTTTCCATGGTACTGACCTACATTTTCGGATGTGGGCTGCATTTTCTCGGAATGAAGGTTCAGGTGCTCAGTTCCAGGTTTGACCGTGATTCTTCGGGCACGCTGTTCTACATCCTCTGTTGTGGTGAGTCCTCATGTTCCGAGGACGTGATGTCTGATGTTGGTTTCATGGAATTATTTACATTTGATAACTGAGTATGTGTCAGTTGGGGCATGTCTCAATGGCTCACTGGTTTTATTGATTCTCTTAGAGGCTTGTCAGACTAGTATAGATGTTGGGAGTTGACTAATAAGTCGTATTTTGTTATCTTTCTGAAATTCTTTTATTCTTGGATGATGATTACTCTATTGATATTTGAGGGTTATTTATGGAAACCCCATTGATTTGTGTTGAACTTAATGAAAATGGCTCAAAGGGTTAGCTTGGGGCTACTCATAGCCTCAAGCACCATGTGACACTCTGGGACCCATTTTCCGGGGCGTTACACTCTCCTAAAGTGTGGTCTATTTTAAATTGGACACGGGTCATCACGATAGGATTCCCAATTATCGACATCATACTCGTTGGAAGATTCCATAGAGAAAAGTAAAATAAAATAAAATCTTTCTACAAAGAAATTCACAAATAAATATATACAAGCTTGAATTCAAAAAACTAACTAAAATTCCAAATTAACTTAATACACCAAATTGTTCCCCAGCAACGGTGCCATTTTTGATAACGCTTAACTTACATGTCAATTTAAGTGCAAGGCGGTCATCGTTAATATATTTACCCAGCTTTGGAGTTGGGGTCGTATCCACAAGGAACAATGTGAGTAGAAATAATGTGAGTAGAAATCAAGTTAAATCAACATAATAGATACAAGTTAAATTCAAACCAATGGTATAAGAGGATAAAAATAGGGGTTACAAGTATCAACACTAATATTTCTTTTTGGGTTTTTCTAGTATAAATTCGGGGTTACAAATAATTAGAGTTTTAACAATTAAGAAAAGATCTTGGGATTATGCACTACTAAGGGAATGATATGCGGGTGTTAATAATCAATATCAATTTAGTAAATCAAATATGGGTAGGTTCGGTTATAGATTTCGATGCTAGTTTTTCAACAAAACAAAATTTCACCCATTGATTCTTTCGAATACGTAATGGGTGTGTTTAACATTTGGTAACCAAATCCTCAATTTAGACATCCCTATTTGTAGGATAATACCCATAGTATAGTTAACTTCACAATCACCCTTATTTCTAAGAGGGTGATAATTTAGCAAACTACACACATAATTGTCTATCATTGGGTTGGTCTCCATATCCCTCTTTCAAGGATGATGTGGATTCCTAACATTCACCCAAAACCCTTCTTTCGAAGATGACCTTGAGCTTTCTAGAATTTGGAGCTTTCGCTTATAAAACCCGTGAGGGTATTTGAGGCTTTCACCCATAAATCCCAACTAAGTTAGCATTGCAATGATAAAACCCACAAGTATGAACTACTAAATGGATGCTAAAAATATCAATCCACACACACTTTAACCCCTATTCACATATAACCCTAAGAGGGAGATCTAGCCACACATACGATAAATAAGTAAAGATATACCCATAATCTCCATTGAAATGATTTATTGAAGCTTAAGTGAATGTTACTTTAAACTTAGCACTCCCATAAATCAATAATGGAAGTGAGCTATTCCTCCTCTTAGAAGGTCTCCAATGTATTCTTCACCCAAAATTATACAATATTTTCTTCTCCAAAAGTAGAGGTTATGAATTCAAGATCTAAACCTCAAAATTGGGGAAAAAGGAATTATGATATATGACTTAGGGTTTGAGTTTTGTTTTGCATAAATTTAGGATCAGCCACGTGCATTTCCGTATTTTTCCTTGAGCTTTCTTCTTCTGCTAAGCCACGATCGCGTGGGTTTGTCCATGACGGCGGTTATCTTCTACGATCGTGGTTTATTGACCCTACTTTGACTACCGCGACCATGGTCAGTAGACCGCGACCACGGTGATTGAGGCCTTTCTACTTTAGTTCTTCAACTGCACTTTCTTTCTCCCTTTTTGATAATTTTAAGCTCCAATCCACATCTTTCTATCTCCTAAACTCTATGCCTAAAAAGAGTTGATATTAGTGTATTTAATTACAATTGTGTCTCATTTATTCCTTCGAAACAAGGTAATGTGCACAAATGTTGAGTGCGAATAAGTGGTAAAATTACCACTCATCAATTAACAGCTAAAGTGTTGTCCAGAAGTTTGAGATCTTTATTACTCCAAAAGAAGTTCAAGCTATTTGGAATGCCAAGGGGAAGTCCTAAAATTAATCATCTAGCCTTTGCGGATGACATGATTATATTATGTAAGTTGGAAATAGGAACTCTACAGATGGTAATAGATACTTTGGAAAAATATGAAAGGGTTTCTGGTCAGAAGATTAATAAAGGTAAAAGTTCTCTACATAAGCATAAGACAGTCTCTAATGGTACAATAGTAATAGCTGAGGTTCCTACAGGTATATTGATTGAGGTTTCTACAGGTATATTGAGACTGGAGTTTCCCTTTAACTACTTAGGCTGCCTAATTTTTTCATGAGGAAGAAGAAGGACTATGATCAGCCTTTAATGAACAGAATAAGTAGCAAGTTGTAAAGCTGGAAAGGCAAGTTACTATCTTATGGGGGGAAATCCATATTAATCAAGCATGTTGCAAAACATTCATATACATTGTCTTTATGTTATGAATCTTTCTCTGAATATCATGAGCACAATACATAAAATATTTGCTCATTTCCTTTGGAGTAGTACAATAGGGGGAAGAGGAAGACATTTCGTGAAATGGAAGAGCTTGTGTTTACCAAAAGAAGAAGCAGAATTGGGGTTCAGAATGTTATAGGATGTATCTACTGCCCTTTTGGTAAACATTGGTGGATGTTCAAAACTACAGATTCTATTTGGAGTAAATATATGTATAATAAGTATTGTAAAAACTATCATCTAAAGAGGTAATGTGGAAAACTAATGGAGGGGGATCTTAGGTTTGGAAGAAAATGCTACTTGCCAGAAATCTTATTGAACAAAACATTGTTTGGAAAATTAGAAGTGGGACTGCAAATATCTAGTTTGATAAATGGATAGGTTTAGGAGATTTGTATACCATATTACAGGAAAATGTGGAATGGGATGAGAGATATCAGCAGGTAAAGGATCTGTTATTACATGGAGTATGGGATGAGAAAGTGATACAGACATTATTTCAAGAGAAAATTATTCATCACATACTCAACAAGATACATCCACCTGGGTAGGCAAATAAAGGGGATAATTTTTTTATGGAGTATTAATTATAAAGGTTTGTTTATAGTGAAGACAACTTGGCAGTATGTTAGACAAAGAGAGTGGACTAATAATACTTATAAAGATATATGGCTGAAGGGGTTGCCTTTTAAAATATCTTTTTTCATGTGGAGATTAGGGAAAGGGAAGGTTCCAGTGGATGATAATATCAGGAGGTGGGTAATTGAAGGTCTATCAAGGTGTTGGTGTTGTACCAATCTAGCACAAGAGACTATGTGTCATGTGTTCCTGAAATCTAATACTGCTAACAGGACCTAGTCCTATTTTTCTAATTTTGCAGGTATAAATATCCAAGGGCTAAGTCTAAGGAAAATAATTATGAAATGGTGGAAAGCAGAAGTGAAGCCTAGGGATAATATTTATTTTAAAGTATTGCCAGGAATTATCATTTGGGAATTGTAGAAAAGGATAAATAGAAAGAAGCATGAAGGGAAAGAAGTAACTATTCAAAGGATGATATTCAACATTACAGGGAATATGAGGATGTTATTAAAGTTAGAAAGCTAAAGATGGACTTCTCAACTGATTGTCTAGGGATTCTGAGGGATTTTGCACTATTAAAGCCTATAATTAGAGTTACTACTTTGCTATGGGAGCTTCCTAAGGAGGGATGGGTGAAGTATAAAATAGATGGAGCTTCAAGAGGGAACCCAGGAAGTAGCTCATATGCTTTCTGTCTAAGAGATGACCAAAGAGATGTAATGTATGCTGAAGGAGTTATAATAGAAGACACAAATAATATAAAAGCTGAAGTAATTGCTATTCTTCAGGTAGCAAAACATTGCAGTCGTATCAAGCATGATAAGGTAATCATTCAAACAGATTCATTGACAATGCATAAAATACTAAAGAGGGAATATGATTGTCCATGGAGCATAGTAGGTTATGTACAACAAATTTGGCTATTGATGTCAAGCAAGCAAGTTAAATTCCAACACATACTTAGAGAAGGCAATCAGTTAGCTAATTTTTTTTTGCTAATTGGGCCCTGGATAATGGAGACTTAATATTCATAACATTTAAGCAGATACATGTATTTAATAAGAGAATTGTACTAGTGATAAACTACAATGCCCTTACTTGAGATTGTCACCATCAAAAGGATGAGAGGGATGGGAAGGATTAAGCTAAGTTTTCATAAGGTATTATATTTACACATAAACAAGACATCAAAAATAGTGAACAAACTATTTAGCCTAATCTACAATAACCAACAAAAGGACTCTCAGCAAAAGGGGAGGGTCTGATGGTCGTTTTGAGCTTCAAGAACCTGAGGAACATATTACTGTCCAAATACTCATGGTTTTGAGCATTCCCATATCTTTCTATCAACCATATCTGTAGATTAGAGGTGAAAATAGTGAATAAGACATCATCTATTGAAAGTGTCAAAGAGAAAGGTGTAGAAATTAGCTTACTTGGAAGAGGTAATATTGTTCCTATGATTAGATCCCTCTATACATCACAAAAATAAGATAAAAGTCCCATCCAATGGAGAACATGGCTGAAAAGGATAAAGAATAAGCAAACGGTTCAAAGACACATAATTTCAGAAGCTGACAGAGAATAAAGGGGATTAAAAGGAAGAAAATTACTTATGCAAGTTGGAAAAAAAGCCACACAAGATAGATCAAGGTACTGTTCTGATGACCCAGAGCTGAAGAAGGAAGAAAAACTGGTTGACAAAGGAAAATATTGCAAGGGAGGAAGAGGCAGTAAATGAAGAAGATTAGTTCCTTTTGGAAACCCTACTATCTTTATATATTTTTTTTTATTTTTTTTAATTTTGAATTGGACCGAGTAAGGTCCTTAGAATTGGCCTTTTAAATGGATGCATTGGTCTATTCTTTCTAAGACATTTTATGTGTTTGAATTTGGTTCGTAAAATCGTCAAAAAATTAACTCAAAAAAACATTAACCTAGATTTTGTAGCTTCAACTGTCATAAAGTTCCATCAGCCAATTGGGACTCAACCCGTTTGGCTGGGACTCTAACCCATCAGCCAATAGGATTTAAAATACTTAGACAATTGGGACTCAACCCGTTTAGCCAACTGGACTACAAAGTTCCATTTCAAAATCAATCCATGGCAACCAAGGCCTTTCAAAAGGTAATTTATGTTTCATTAACCTTTTATACAATGAAAGGTTCCAAAAGTAAAGAAATTTATGCATATATCCATGTCTCAAATAAAATTTCATAAATTGGGTTGATGTCAAAGCCAATTCCAAACCATTACACCATTAAATTTTGAGAAATCCATGTTCCCCGTTCCAATTCCCACGCCCATACATTTAAATAGTTCAAATTCATGAAAATATAGTATAAATAATCAATGAAAAATCATAGGAATTCAGTTCATGCAACAACCATTCCAAACACCTCAAATCTCATTCAAAAAACAACAGTTTAAACCACATGGATAACAATTAAATACATGCTTTTAGAAAAACAAGTTTTAGGAAAGAGATACATGCCTTTTTGAAGGAAGACATTCGGATAAATGCTTGAACCCTTAACTGTGAAGCTTGAATCCTTGCTTGGAATTGATATGAACACTTGAATTCATTTTTCCATACCCTTGATGGCAAAAATTAGTGAGAAAACATTGAGAAAAGACTTAAATTTAAAGCCTTGAAAGTTGAATTTTTGGAGAAGAGTCCTTATTTGGTGCTCTTGAAAATTTAAGAGGAGTGGGATTTTGTATTTGGGGTTATGGATGATGAAATCACATTAGTATTACTTATAGGTTGATTTAGGATGTAAATAACTAGTTTACCCTCAAAAATCCAAAGAGAAATATGGATTTTAGCATATCTGGAAATAAAGGCATGCCATGGCATTAATCATAGAGCACAGATGGTGTGTCATGCCCTTATCGCGCACCCTCACTAGTTCCTTATAAAAATACTCATAATGTTTTGCTTGGGTATCAAATTAAAACAAAATTGGTGGTGTTTGAAAGAGGACTCAATTATCTTTAATTTGGTAGTTCTTGAGATCCTAAATTCTATATATTCCAGAAGCTATACACGTTCAAATTTGACACTGGTAGGATCGAATACAAAAATTTGGTCGATAACAAAAGTTCTTAACTCAACTTCGCTATAAGTGTTTCCTATGAATATTTTTCACCTCAAAAGCACTTTACACACTAGTTAAATGATCATGACACTTATATTTACATAGTAATCATTGGTTTCGAGTATATACACGTAGGAATAATGGTTTGAATTCTAGCCCAAAAATATTGGGCGTTACATTATCTCCCCCTTGGAATCATTCATCCTCAAATATGGTAGGAACTTATTGAAGTTTTATAAGTATCGAATAAAGTATGTACTTAACATTAGTAATTCTACCTCAATAAAACACATACAGGAATTAAAAGAAAAGGGCTTCATGGCACCACTAAGTAAATTATGTAAGTACGAAATGAGATAATGAGAATATGGTTATACAAGGGGTGAAAAGACCCAAAGCCCCTCACCCTAAGTAAGAAAATAAAAAACAAGATGAAATTAAAGTATTAGCATGGCACACCAATATAGCATAGGTTAACCTCCTGTGACACGGCCTTATCGCAGAGGCCCACTGCCTCAAAATCCAAAAATAACCTCGAACCCCTTTCGAAAATTTCAAAACTTTTTTGAGACACCCATTTAACATCTCTAATGGGCATGAGTTACATGAAATAGATCATAACAACGTAAGGCATGAAATTTTTCAAGAAGTCCTTCGCTTATTTAAGATTGGTATAAGACACAAAAAAATTTAGCAGGACATAAGAATAGAAGCATTCTCCACCTCCAATGATACGTATAATAACACTCAAATATAACAATACTCCTTAACTATGAATTCAGCTATGAATACCACATTTTACCATTTCAATCTTTCAACTTTCCCACAAAATACATCACTACAAGAGCTTGAGTCTAACTATACATTGCTTCTATATCAAAGCCTAATCTGAAGTTTAAACGGTGCTAACTTAAGCTGCAGGGCTCTATACCTTACATCCATCCAAGAATACTACTCCAAATTATTACTAGCATTAAATGAAATCATGTCATATCAAGAGTAATAGACCTATAACACAAGGGTTTGTGTATCTATTAATCACAATATTTAAGCCTATCTTTACTACACCCACTTTATGAATCTCCCCACCAAAAACCCAGCAACCTCTATCACCTTCAAAAAGATTTTCACCATATATTCCCTTTATAACTATTTCACATAATAAAAGTTTTATCTCACTCTTTCCACTTCATCTATAACCTTAGTTCGAGTAGCCACACCAAAATTTTATTGTAAAGATTATCAACTCTCTTATCTAAAACATTACTATGCTTCCATAACCACTATTATATTAACATAAGGAGATTAACTGAGGGACTACAGTGAGAGATTTGGAAATCAATGTGCTATAGAAATATAACACTTACAATGCTTAAAAATATGAGAATATGCATGTAATTAAGGCTATTTTATTGGATTTGAGTGTTTTTGGAGTGTTTTGAAGGAAATCAAGTTTTGGATGCTAAATTCAAGAAAAATATGAAAACTGATATTTTTGGGAACTTACTTGATCATTATAGGGTATTCTTGATACTTTCAGGATTATACCTGGCTAAATCTTGTGATTGAAGTTGAAGATTTGTAGCTTGGGTACAAGTGCCAGATTTGAAAATCCCGAGAGTTGACAGTGCTTTAGTAATTTGGCCATAACTTTTCACCCCGATATTGGATTGAGGAAAAATTGGTATCATTGGAAAGATAATCTGATTATCTATCTAATAGTGTGGAATTTTGCACCTGTTGAGTCAACATACAGACCACAAGTAGAACATACGGTCCATATATAGGCAAAGCAAGTGACAAGGGTCAAAATCCCGAGAGCTAGGTTGCAGGACTTGTACCTATGGTCTGTACCTACTCCCACCATGTTGACCATAGGTAGTACCTGTGCCCAGGTCCAGACTACAGGTGCAGACAATATGTGGCCACCGATAGTGATTTTCCTGGATCATTTTGAAATCGTTTCCTATGGTTTCCATGTATCCTAATTGTACTCTTATGATGTTTTTAAGTCCTTTTATGTATGGGTAATAAGGTTTTCCTATTTTAGTTAGGATTTGAACTTTAGGGTTTCTTGTAATCTATAAATACCCTTTAGGCTTTGCTTAATTTAGTCATTCATACATTATTATTCAAACATTGACATACATATATTAATTGATTGAGAAAGAGGCCTCTTTGGGGCCAAGTTCTCAAACATCTTGTTGTTGTTGGTTTGTTATTCAATTTAAGAATTTGTGATTTCTTCTCTTATTATTGTGAGATTGATTTTGTAATTTAATCGGTGGACTCCATGATTGATCTCATAACTATGAGCGGATAATTCCCTTGTCTAGAGTTGTGGGAACCCTGACTGATTAATGAAGTAGAGGAAGTTCTAAGTCATTCTAGATAAAGATTCTTTCATGTACTGGGTTTAGTTCATTCTTATTGATTTTTGAGCGGTGTACAACATTAATATTCAACCTAGATTATTACTATTTACTCCAAAGAGGAGTAGTGACAGGAAATGAAGATCCCAATAGTAATTTGAAGTTAATTGGCGATCTATGCTACAATGGAATATAGTGAATGACCGTTAGCTATCATTTAATAATTAGAGACTCAAAAGGTAATAGTTAAATGGGATCAATATAAGGGTTAGTAAGGCGACATCCTAAGACTCACAAGGTAGATGGTGAAATCTATCAGCTCGTTCAAAAGATTGTTGATGGTACATAACTTATCAGATTCTGCTTACAAAATATTAGAATAGTTCAATGGTACATGATAAGTTTATTGAGTTTAGAAGTCAGGGGGAACAAAGCCACATGTTCATCTTAGATTGTTTACAACCAAAAACAATAAATTCTTTTCCCTTTTACTTTCCTGCACTGCCTGGTAATTGTAACAAGTTCAAGAAGGATTTCTAGCCTCTTCCCTATGGGATCAACCCCAACCTAGTTGGGCTACTATATTTGACAGTGACCGCTTCATCCCTCAATTGGAGGTGTATTTTGGGCATTATCAGAAATAGGAGGAATTTGCTAGAGTAAGAATAGATTTATCATGACTCTTCCCTAAAACTCACCACAATGAGAAAATTCAAGATCTACCTTAGTTCAAAATCTCCCCCTTGGCTCAAAGGTCATTATCTTAAACTTGTGAACACATTTCCTCATAAAATCTATACGCACAACTCTACACAGAAAAATAACAAACTCCCCTCGAAAACTTTAATATAAAGACACTAAATTCTTTCTAGGTCATCCCTTTCAAGGATACTAATCTTAACTTCTTCCAACCTCCAAAGTTATCATCTTATAACTAACATTTTCATAGGCATAGATATCCATGCTTCAAAACACATAACACTCGATTTTCAACTCCTTAGAATTCTAGCCTTACAAATGTAATATCATAAACCCATAATTTAACAAAATTTTAAAGCTATACCAAGGGTTTACATAGTCTATCTATTTCTCCTTCAATTACTCTCTATATAACACCATACAACAACTCCCTAGACTTCTCCATGACAAAACTTTAAGAACATAAGCTAGGTATACATGGCACTCATAACTCAAAATCGAGTGCACTTTATTCTTATAACTTAAGGCTCTTATCCATCTAATGATTTAGCCACCAATTCTACTTCAACACTAGAATTCATGTATATATCACAATTACATACTCCAATATTTTATAAGTAATCAACCTAATCTCTGTCACACATTATAACAAGCCTACGAATTCTCTCCCATCAATCTTGCATCATAATTCTTGAGCTAGCATTCTTATCACCACAATCAACATCTAAATTTGAAACTTAGTGTCTAGCTACAATCATGTACCACCAATAAAATATCCCGCATAATATACTTGTCCATCCAATAGAGAAATCAACCTAAATTCCTTAGTTAGCTTAACTACGGTCCACAAGCAC
This sequence comes from Capsicum annuum, assembly GCF_002878395.1. NCBI lineage: Eukaryota > Viridiplantae > Streptophyta > Magnoliopsida > Solanales > Solanaceae > Capsicum > Capsicum annuum. The sequence continues at coordinate 116,056,097 of NC_061121.1, forward strand.
ATTCTTCTTTGCAATGCTACTACTATACCTTAAAATTTACAACATGTCTTCTCACCTACTAAACTAACTCACAACTACTAGATATAAATCAAGGGACCTTAGTGTATTAAAAGTGCCAAATAAGGATAGTCGATCTTAATCTTATTACCTAACCCATTATGGTCTATAGAACATTCACATCCCTCACTTCACATCGACTTACCCATAGGGGCGGACCCACTATGGTGCAAGTGGGTTCATATGAACCCACTTCGTTGAAAAATTATACCGTATATATATTTATATATAATCAGCCTTTATAAAGATAAGAGTATATATATTTCCGTTTGAACCCACTATGAACAAGTTAAGTGGCTAGTCTAGTGGAAGGGGGTTCAAATCCTAAGGTAGGCATCATAAGTTCGATCCCCTATAGCAACAACTTTTCTTTTGGTTGTCTTTTTTTGAAAAGAAAACAACACCTTTTTTGGTTTTAACCTTTAAGCAACAGTAAAGCAGCAACAACACACTAATTCAATATATTCTAGGTAAAAAAAAATTAATTTTCAACATTTTTTCTAAAAAAATGTTAATTCTTCAATCCTTAATTCCCCCTTATTCCCCATTCCCTACAACATAAAGAAAAACAAAATAAAAAAAACCCTATAGCCTCCAAGCAAAAAAAAAGGCCAATCTCACATCAATTAAGAAATTTATCAAGTTTGTTCTTTGCTCTTTATTATCTACTTTTAATCTTTTATAGATATTAAATTATTACGGTTATTTTTTATTTCCTCAATTTTAAAAAATTCTATCCACTTAAAATTGAAGAAAATCACAATTGATTTTCTCTTCAATTTTAGTTACTTTTTAAAGAATTTTTAAAATTCAAATACTTACAGTAACTCTTACTAATCTGATGAGACATTTAATTCATCAATACAGGTTCTAAATTCAATAAAGAGATATTTTGCTTTGGTATCATCAAAGTTTCTGCAATCAATTTCATCCACTCCAAATACTCCTCGCATGGAAGAGAACTTGAATCAAGTAGAAGAAAATCATCATTCTGCTAAAAGACAAAAGCAAGGAGTAAACATGACTTCTTTATCGACAGATCCAAAAGAAAGAAAACACATTCGAGAATATCATCCGAATGATTGTGATGAGATTAGATGAGCATATATTCAAAGAGGTCCTCATCAACCTCAAGTTTGAGAGTTTCCTCAAAGAGATATATCTGGATTAAAATATCATTTTAACCATAAATGGTTTAAAACATATCATGATTGGTTGGAGTATAGTGAAATTAAAGATGCTTCTTATTGTTTATGTTGTTATTTATTTCAAAATTTTTCATAAAGGTGGAGGTGAAGCATTTTCAAGTTTAGGATTCAGAAGTTGGCATAAAAAGAAAAGATTAGATACGCACGTTGAAGGGCCAAACAGTGATCACAATAAGGCAAAGAAATAGTGTGAAGATCTAATGCGTCAAGAACAATTAATTGAAGATGAATTTCCAAATCCATCCAATAAACAAAGCTTGAATACAAAATTCATTTACAAGCTTCTGTTGATGTGGTAAGACTCCTTTTGAATCAAGGATTGACATTTCATGGACATCATAAAGATGAATCATCATTGAATAAGGGTAACTTTCTTGAAATTCATTCATGGTATGATAGTCGGTGTGATAGAATTAGAGATCTTGTGTTGAAAAAGGCTCCAAAAAATAATCAATTAACTTCTCATAAAATTCAAAAGGATATTGTCACTGGATGTAAACTTGAAATAATTAAAGCTATTATGGAGGATCTAAATGGTGATTATTTATCATTGTTAGTAGATGAATCTTGTGATGTATCACGTAAGTAACAAATGGCAATTATTTTACGTTATGTTGATGGTGGGGGATCTGTTGTGGAACGATTTATAGGGATTGTCCATGCTCATGATACTAGTGCTTTATGTTTAAAAGAAGCAGTTTTTAACTATCTTACTCAATATTCTTTGAGTTTATCTTGTATACGAGGGCAATTCTATGATGGAGCAAGCAATATGCAAGGGCATCTAAGTAGCCTTAAAGTTTTGATTTAGCAAGAAAGTAGATCAGCTCATGAAATTCATTGTTTTTTTCATCAACTTCAGTTGACTCTTGTTGGTGTATCTAAAAAATGTATTTAAGTAGGAGAAATTGTTTTGTTGATTTTCAATATGTTAAATATAGTAGGAGGTTCTTTTAAATGAATGGATGAACTTCGACAAGCTCAAGAAGAAAAAGTTCATGAGGCACTAGATATGGGTGAGATTGAAATTGGTAAGGGCTTGAATCAAGAACTTGGTCTTGCTAGAGCTGCTAATACTCGTTGGGGTACATACTATAAATTTTTTAAGAAATTTATTACTATGTTTGGTTCTATTACTGATGTCCTTGATACTATTGTTGTTGATTCTGAATCTGTTGAAGAAAAAGCTAGGGCAACAGGATATCTCAAAACTTGTCAAACATTTGAGGCTGCTTTCATATTGCACTTAATGAGAGATATTTTAGCAATCATAAATGAGCTTAATGAATCCTTACAGAAGAAAGAGCAAGATATTGCAAATGCTATTCTACTTGTTTAAGTTATAAAGAAATGATTTCAAGATTTACGGGATGAAGGATGGGATCCACTTATCAAAAATGTATCAGCATTTTGTGTTAGGTATGATATTTTGATACCTAGTTTTAATGATTTTTATGTAATTTTTTGAAGATCTCAACGAAGAGTTGCTAATTATACTATCTCATATCAATATCGCGTGGAAGTATTTTTTATGATTATTGACTGGCAACTTTAAGACCTCAATGATCGTTTTAATAAGATGAGAATAGATTTTTTTATTGGGGTTGCTTGCGCAAATCCTGTTGACTTATTTTCTAATTTTGACATAAACAAAATACTGTCCTGATGATTTTGGTGAAAATATAATGGTTACTCTCAAGAGTCAGCTAGAGGCTTATATTGTTGATGTTCATGATGTTGATGAAAGGTTTTCTAATCTAAAAGGACTTGATGACCTTTCCAAGGAGCTAGTTAAGACAAAAAAGCACTTTAATTATCCTCTTGTGTTTCGTCTTGTAAAGTTTGCATTGCTTCTGCTGGTCACCACTGCTACAGTTGAAAGAGCCTTTTCGACAATGAAGTTGATCAAGAATGAATTAAGAAATCAAATGGATGATGGTTTCATGAGCAGTTGTATGGTGCCTTATGTAGAAAAAAAATATTTAATATTGTTTCTGATGAAAGTATTATGAATAGGTTTCAAGAAATGAAAACTCGTAGGATAGTATTGTAATAATATGTTTTAGTTAATTAAACTTTATTTTGCTTTATTTGTTACATATTTATTTTTTTATCTATTGAACCCACTTGGTGAAAAGTCTGGGTCCGCCACTGCTTACCCATGAATACATCCCAAGCACCTTTAAAATTCTATAACCATGATTGAGCCTCCATTTTTAATACCTCTCCTAAGTGAATGCTAAATTCATAAATCATTAGCTGACCAATTCTTTCATTCACAACCAATGATTTATTTTACTATTACAGTATCTAGTCCTCATGAGCTCCTTTATTATTTCAATTAAAGATGCAAATATTGTAACTAACCACTCTATTTTACGGACTACCATAAGCTTCCTAATTTTTTGTACACCTTAACCAACACCATGAGGGCATACCACCCCTAACACTCACTTAAAGTCCATGCAAATATAACTATCCTCTTTCACTAAAAAGTTATGCTCACTCCAACTTCTAAATATATGACTTCATATCACTAACCTCGGGATCATCTTACTAGTCATATGTCATAACACCCTAATTAATACTACCTCTTAAGATTGAAATACTACCCCAATATTAAGATTCAGATCATTTTTTTAAGTGGGACGTCTGCAGTAAAATTCTTGAAAGGGATAAATTACACATCTTACCTTGGGCTAAAAAGCACTATTCATGAAGTTAGAGGTACACACTTGAATCAATACACCTTGACACACTAACGGATTCCTTTCAAGTCCCTATGTCATTCCATAGCTTTTTCTGATTCATTCAGAAAGGACCACACTGTTAGAAAGATAAGCCATTACACTTTTATCTCCTCGATACTGAGACATAGTCAACAAAATTAGAGAGAGAAAGGAATTTGGTAACTTTTATATGGACAACACAATTACACGATCTAGAGAAAGAAAGAATGAGAAAGGTTTCCTAAATGCCCTATACCCTTCTGATTATATGTTTGGTGCACAACACACCCATAAGCAAGACTCTACTAGATACGGCTTTGTGGAAACCCAGCGACCCTGAACTATGCTCTGATGCTAAGCTTATAGTGACTAACTGAGGGCCTGTCTATGACAGGTATCTCAAGTTTGCCGAAGATCGAAGGCCACCCTTTGTCGAGTCAAATAGAACACCATATATATATATAATAGTGAAAGAATACCAAACATTTAACAATATAGATAAGCACTAGCTAGAAAGAAAAAATAAGATGTTCTACAACAATCCCAATCCACAATAATCCACAAAGCCTCTAATATCCAAAAGACACCCTAAATTGGGACATACCCTCGACTATAGCCAATAAGGAAAACTCAAAATAGTCGAGAAATAAATAAAATAATATGGTAATAGGTCTTCTAAAAAAATGAGGGGGCTCACCACTTCAAGTAGATGCACTAATAATCAACGAATCACTAATCACTGCATAAAAAAATAGAAATATCTCTAGACCCTGCATCACATATGGATAAAACATCTGGGGATGGTTAGCAGGGTGAGCGCTAGTATGCAACTCAGGGATAAGGGGTAAAATAATTCCATGATCAAATAAGTTCAAAATCATTCAAAATCATATGCACACATTCATATATATATATATATACATGTATAAGATGCTAGGATAGGGAACAGGGCTTAATTATTTAATTAAAATAATTAACCTTGACTATGTAACTTCAACCATTATAAAGGCACGCACGAGCTATATGGGTGTGGCTACCCCACCAAAAGGTCTCCAATGCATGTTAGCCACATGAACTAGAGAAAAAATAAGGGAAAACTAAATCCAACAGGGTAACTAAACGTCCCCCAATATATATATATATCTACTCAATTGGTCATGATCATGTTGAGCATCATAAATTAGGATATCCAATTGACTTTAATTAGTAATAGTGTCAGTTTAGTTGGAAGTAGGATTTAAAATTGAGTAAGCCCCAGGGATGGGGGCTCACCTTCCAGTCGAGAGTGTGACCTTTAGTAGTAGTCCCTGAGTTTTGAAACTATGTAGCCATCATAGATTTTGGGATGTCTTCCTACCATTTAAGGGTTTACACTCTCTTAAGGGAACTTGCTAGTAGAGGGTAACACCTTAGTCCTTTGGGACACCAGTTTAGTGGATCCATACAGCTAGTGTTGGTACCTGTGTTAAGGTACTGATACCTTTCTAACTGGGGCTATAAGTTGGACTCAATTAGCTCAGATTGGGGTATGCCGATTATATGATAGCTCCCATAGTCTTAGTTTAGTATTCAGAGTATGCCAACTTAGTTTTTCATGCTTGAAGTAATGGTTTTCCTTAAGTGATTCTCTCATTTTCTATCTCAGTTATATAACCATCCCCATGTCATTGCATGTATTCATAAATTTAGTTAAGTCCATAAGACATGTTTCAATAGAGTTACTTAATCATGATTCAACTCATAAGTATTCAGTGTATGATCTTAGTTTCCTAGTAGCTCATCTCAAAATAATTTCATTCAGAGATGAATGATCCAAAGGGGGAGATATTATAATACCCCACAAGATCCTAGACAAGTTTCTAGATACTAGTAGTATATTTAGAGGGTCCAAAGTCAATATTTTACACTAAGTATAAGAGACTTGTCCATTTTAAGACCCCAAGATTTCAAACATTTTACTTTTGGCCTTCTTAAATTTGAAACATTAATTTTTGAGTTGAAATATGTTTAGGATGTTAAAAGGGTCATCTAGGAGAGTTTTAGAAATTTTAGAATAGGTTTGGGGTGTTTTTGGACCATGTACGTAGAATGACTCTGCGATACACAACGTGTCATAGAGGTTAACCTCCACAATATATTCCTTGTCACGGAGGCTAGTCTCTGCGATAGCCTCCATGCTATGAAGGCTGTGTTTTCTTGCAATATTATTTTAAGTACAAGGGGGGATTTTGATCTTTCACCCTCTCCCTAATCATCCAAATCCTGAATTAAAGTCCAAGAGGGGAATTATTTTCCCCATTCTTCATCAGTTAACAACGTGAAAACATCCCCCTTCCCAAGAACACAAAGTTTCAAGCTTCTTCTCAAGAATTCAATCATTCAAGGTCCCATTTCCAAGTTCTCTTCAAGAATTCAAGTAACTCAGGTAGGTGGGGTATTCATTAGGTAGGTGGGGTATTCATCAATGGGGTCTTTTCATCCATTGAGATATTAAAATCCCTAGTTTTCAAGCATAAAACCCTTTTCCCGCTTCTTATGAAATCGCAATGTCAAGTATGAAATTACTCAATTTTCTCTTAATTGTTTTGAATACAAGTCATGATATTGTATTTCCCATGTGAATTATGTTCTTACACTCTTTATAATTTTAGTCACCCACATTATGTTTAGTTAACACCATATTGGTCTATCAATTTACGAATTAAACCATGTGAGCATGTTCTCTTCATAAGTTTAACATATTCCTACACTTAAAATTATGGATTTCATTAGTTAGGGATATATTCTATGTTTTGGGTCTCTAAATCATGAATTTCCTTATAGTATTGTTAAATAATGTCATTGTAGTTAATGTAATATTCAGTGCTGGGGGGTTATGAACACTCGATACCTATCTGCTTATACATGTTTTCATTTTCAAGCAACAAGTCAGTTAGATCATGGTATTATTATCATACTCAGTGGGTCATAATCATGTTGAGTATTATTATTTATAATGTCCAGTTAACTTTAATCAGTACTAGTGTCAGTTCAGTTGGGAGTAGAATTTAGCACCGAGTAAACCCAGGGATGGGGGCTCACCTTCTAGTCGAGGGTGTGACCTTTAGTTGCAGTCCTTGAGTTATAAAACTACGTATCTGGCATAGGTTTTGAGAGGTCTTCCTTCCATTTGAGGGTTGATACTCTCTTAGGGGAACCTCCCATTAGAGGGTGACACTCTAGTCCTTTGGGACACCAATTTAGTGGATCTATATAGCCAGTGTCGGTACCCATGGCAATGTATTGACACCCTTCCAACTGGGTTGCTGGTTGGACCCTGATTATCTCAAATTGCTGCATGTCAGTTTCATGATATCTCCTATAGTGTTAGTTTAATATTCAATGTATGTTATCTTAGGTTTGTATGACCAAGTGTTCTGATAGTAGTTATTCAGTTTATCAATTATTCAGCTATTAGTTATTTAGTTTATTAATTATTCAGCTATTTAGATATCAGTTATCTAGTTACTCAGATTTTTTCAGTATATGTTTATGCTTGGTCTTGTATTCATTTTACATGTTCATGCACTCATGCTCAGTACTTATATATATTTCAATTAGTCCCTATATCATGTACCAGTACATTCAAAGTACTGACCGCATACTTTCTTTTGTGGTATATTGATTTCATAATATAGGTTCAGACACTCAGTTCCCTGATTGCCCTTAGTTAGCTCAGTACCACTTAACAACAGTTTTGGTGAGTGCTCATCCATCAAGGACAAGTATTTTTATTTTTTTCAGCATTTCCTCTATTTCAGTTGGTTGGAGTTAGTTGGGGACTTATCCTATTAACTCTTCATATCTTAGAGAATTTTAGATATTCAAATATTCAGACAGTCAAACTTGTTTTTTTCAATTGTATTAGTAGTTCAGACATGATAAGTATTATTTCAGTATTCTATCTTAATACTGTTTTTATCGATTTACCTTCGCATATGATGCTTGTATTATTATTTTAGTCAGTGCTAATAATAGGTACCAAATCATGGGTTAACTTGGGGTCACTTGTGGCCTTAAGTATCATGTTATGACTAGGGGGTAGCCTCGGGTCATGACATTAGCCAATTGGGACTCTAACCCATCAGCCAATAGGATTCCGACCCATTTATCCAACTATTACTATAACCCATCAGTCAATAGAACTTTAAAATACTTAGACAATTGGGACTTAACCCATTTAGCCGACAGGACTCCAAAGTTCCAATTTAAAATCAATCCATGGCCACCAAGTCCTTTCAAAAGCCAATTTATGTTATATCAACCTTTTATGCAATGCAAGTTTCAAAAGTGAAGAAATTTATGCATATATCCATGTCTCAAATTAAATTTCACAAATTGGGTTGAGGGTAAAGCCAATTCCAATTCATTAAACTATCAAGTTTTTGGAAATCCATGTTCCCCATTCCAATTCCCACACAAATGCATTTAAAAATTTGAAATTCATAAAAATATAGTATAAATAATCAATTCAAAACCATGGATTCAGTTCATGCAACAACTATTCCAAACACCTCAACTCTATTCAAAAACCAAGAATTTAAACCACCTCGATAATAATTATATACATGCATTTAGCCAAACAAATTTTAGGGAAGAGATACATGCTATTTTGATTGCAGGAATTTGGATAAAAGCTTGAATCCTTAACTTTGAAGCTTGAACCCAAGCTTGTAATTGATATGAACACTAGAATTCATTTCCCATACCCTTGATGAAAAAATTAGTGAGAAAACATCGAGAAGAAAGTTGAATTTGAAGCCTTGGAAGTTGAATTTTTGGAGAAGAACCCTTATTTGGTGTTTTTGAGAATTTAGGAGGAGTGGGATGGTGTATTTTGGGTTATTGGATGATAAAATCATGTTAGTATTATTTATAGGTTGTTTTAGGATGTAAATGACCAGTTTACCCTAAAAAAATTGAAGAGAAATATAGGTTTTAGTGTTACTGGAAATAGGGGCATGCCATGCCAAAATCGCAGAGCACCAAGGGCGTGCCACACTCTTATCTCACACCCTCGCTGGTTCCTCACGTAAATGCTTATAAATATTTGCTTGGGTATTAGATTAAGGCAAAATCGGTGGAATTGGAAAGAGGACTATATTATCTTTAATTTAGTGTGTCTTGATCTCCAAAATCCATATACTCTAGAAGTTATACATGTTCAATGTTGATCCTGGTAGGATCGAATACCAAAATTTGGTCGATAACAAAAGTTCTTAACTCAACTTCAGTCTAAGTGTTTCCTATGAATATTTTTCACCTCTAAAGAACTTTACAAACTATTTAAAGATCGTGACACTAATATTTACATAGGAATTATTGATTTTGAGTTTATACACGTAGGAATAACAGTTTGAATTCTAACTTGAAAATGCAGGGTGTTACAAAATAGCTTTGATGGCTCTCAAAATCTTTATCAAGAACTTTATCTTCTTTTTGTTCTTTTTTTCAGCCTTGAAATCCCCCTGGAGCTCGACATGATCCTTGTCCATATTACTATAGGTCATCTCAAGCATAGATATAGAAGCTTCCATCTTGAAGCAATCATCTATGTACTTCTTCTAGGCATCAAGATAAACCCACATCTCCTCTCTATTAAAGTAACTGAGATGCAAGGATCTTGGATGATGTAACACTAAATCTTTAAACTGGCCCAACTAAGTTGAAATCAGCCTAAAGGCTCCTCTAGTTGTGTCTGTGTTCCCAAAGATAAGGAACTAATCTCCACTCTAAGTTTTATCTTCCTCTTCTTGCTTTTTACTATAGCCCTATATCCTTGTACCATTAATGAGTGGATCAGTCTATTGGGTAGTATCAATGGTCAATAGGTCACTCATCCACTCCTACCTATTTGAAAAATTTTGTGATCAAAGATGGAAACATCAAACTCGAACCATCTTCTTTTAGGTACTCCTTTTGCTCCAATAAAATATAATGACAACATTCACTTGGATGTCATCAAGAATGCAGGTTATCATCCCATCTATAAGATATATGATATTAGAAATATTTCCTGAAGGAAAAACTCTGCTGCAGATGATCTTGAATCGTCGTCTTCCATTAGCTATGAAATTACCCCCTTTGATGCTTTTCATTGCTCTTGCCCAACTTACCATCTTATCTAGGTGCATATTGTTAAAACTACCCAATTACCCAGACTATTGGCCTTGGCTTGCATCAGCTCAAGTGAATGATTTGGAATCCTATAGATGTTATTTATTTTATCTATCCCAAATGCACTAACTTGATATTGGCATACAATTCTTTCACCCATTCTTCATTGGAATTACATGTGGCCGGTATGAAATATGTCTACCCTGTATTCTCCAGCCTCCAATAAAAATTTAGTAGCATTTCAACCAAACGATCCCTTTTTATCCCTCTTTTCATCTTTAACTTTTTTCTAGAAAAGTTTTTGTAGTACCGTCTCTGGAAACCTTAGCTTCTTTATCAATTTAGTTCCCTAAAACAACATTTTCCTTGAGGTTGTGAACTATTTTTATTGTTCAAAGTACCTAAAAAAATGTAAATAAAGATAGGAGGAGAGTGAATTTATGTAAACCAATTAAATTCACTTTAATCAATACAAAGTATCAA
>NC_061121.1:116069729-116098362 GCF_002878395.1 Capsicum annuum
CAGTCGCTAGCAATATGCTTACCCAACTATAGTTTTGAGGTTGATCCCATGTCAAATAATATAAGCAGTGATTGAGAAAATAGGGAATTAAAACTACTTACTCTAATGCAAATAATTGATACAAGTATTTTTGGGTGTTTTTGATATAAAAAGAAACAGAGATAGAATCAATAATAGAATAAACAATTTGATCAATGACTTTCAAAAATAATGGAAAATAAGAGAACTCATAAAGCGGAATTAATTCTATTAATAATCCTTTGTATTAACTAATTACTCATAGATTTAACAAATTAACATTGGACCCTCATGCATCCTCTAATGTCTCTTAACCAAAAGCAAATATTTCTTAGCTAGATCTCTCAAATATTAGCCAAGTGCCAACATAAATAGTTCCAATCTCAAGCTACACTAGGAATTTTCCTATCTCTAGTTCAATTCAATTAGAAGGGACATATGCCCCAAATCATGAAAATTAACATTTTACAATCTCAATCAAATATTTCAATTATAATCAAAGTAAATGAGAGACTCCTTGGGTTAGAAACTCTCTTCAAAAATCACTTAAGCATGAGATTAATTAGATAAACACAACCCAATCATAAACTATTAACAATTCAAGTAAAGAAAAGAAAATAAGATATATCCAAACCTAAATGTTGGTATGTTTCCAAATAAAGTAAAAAATACACCTAAATATAGTCACTAAAAAACAAGGAAATGAAAAAAAGGATTAAAGAATTTATCATTACAAGACTTCCAATCTTCAATTCCAAGGGTGTTGGTTAAAGAGCCCTAGTTTCCAAGCTTAAAAAAATACCAAAGACGTTTTGCTTAGAGGAAAAAAATTGATTTTATCTATTTTTGGATTAAGCCAATGCGAATTTCAATTTTTGCCCCTAACTATAGCTCCTCAAATACTTAGGTGAGCCTTTTGTCACTTAGGCGAAAGATACCTCATTCAGGAGAGGCTTTAATTCTTGTTGACTCATCTCTTAGGTGATCCTGTTGTTGCTTAGGAGGGCTCACATAGGCTAAAAAATTTCTTACTCAATTGAGCTTTAACTTTGAATGGATTTTCACCCAAGCAATTCCTTAGCCGCTCAAGAAGAGCTGCATAAGCGGTCCTTTTTCAGCTTGGGTGACATGTCTAACATTTAACTGCTTCCTCATGTCTTTTGATCTAATGTTTGGTTCCTTTTTCTATAATTTAATTCACTCCTCAAAATATTTGAAGCAAACACAATTCAAAAAGTAATTAGCCTTATACTATAGATTAACAACATAGAATCATAAAAAGAGAGATACAAATAAGTGGTAAAATCACCACTTATCACCTTTCTCAAATCAACAGACCATGAATGTGACATGATCCATAATTTTAACTTAGACAACCTCAAAAACTATATAAGTCGTAGTCCCTAATTTTTCCTATGCTAGGATACATGGTTATTCTTCAAATACATAGCTCATAAATGTCCAACTCTAGTTGTTTTTTTTAATTTTCCTTGTTTTTTCCACTTCGACACCATACATCTAAAAAATAATATTCTGACATAGAAAAACATATAATAAGACATTGAAAACTTAAGTAAAAGACATAAGATATATCATAATTTCATGACTTATCATTAGCTTTTGAAAAAGTAAAAGAATGTCTCTTCTTACTAAATTTACCCTTCTTGGACCTAAATATGGATTTGATAGAGGCCGAGGGATAATATAAGGAAGAATCAACTTATTTATCCAAGTCATTTTTTCCAAAAGGTAGCCAGGTTTCCTAAGTATATTGAGTTATGAGGTTGGGACTCTTTTTAAGAGAATGTGATTATTAATGTTAATCTATTTGGTTTATTGTAAGAGTGACCAAATCATTAACCTTTTGGCTGGTATAGCTGATCCTTTACCCCTTCTAATGGTAGGGATGGTTTTTTTTTTTTTTTATTTTGGGTGGGAAGTAAGAAGCCCCAACAACTTTATTTGCCATAGTAGTTAGAGACAATAATATTTTATCTTTAAGAGCTTGAGCAACTTTCCTTTTGCCTCCTCTACGTTGATTTGCCTTCTTTTAACTGATAGCTCAGATAATCCCCAGTGATAATGGCATGCAGTGAGCCTCATTCTTGGGATTTGTGATAGTGCATTAAGGAGACTTCTCTTTTGTCTAGGATTAAGGTGAGCCGACATTTAGTTTAATTGGATCTCAAGTTTTTTAATTGAAGACATATGGAAAGTGACCATTTTGTATAATTTAGAGAAGTCATTCTTCATTTCTTTGAGCATCTTGTCACTCCCTTCAACTCCAATGACAATTATAGAAAATACATCATTTTTTTGTAGCTTTCTAAATCTAAGGAGGTGGAATCTTTGACATATTTTCTATCATGACGAGGGACATACCAATGACATTCCTTATTGCATTACTTATACTTTAAATCACGATCACAGTCACAATCTCTCTAGTCTCGATCCTTGTCCCTCCAATCTTTATCCCTCCAATCTTTATCTCTATCCTTCCAACCTTGATTCCCGCTTTACCTTTGATATATAAGTTGTGAACCCCCCATTTTATTACACATTAAATAGATATATTTGTCAAGTGAATCGGCATCGTTATCCTCATAAGCTTTATTTCCTCTTGAAGTTACAATATTAACCATTTAGGAAGTTGAACCCATGAATTTGTCAAGAGATCAATTTGTGCCATAATCTTGGTGATGTTTTCATCTTTCTCTCTTTATCCTTTTCCTTTGTTCTTGGCTTACATAAGACATGAAGGAATCTCAGCTACCACCTAACAGTCTCATGTTTTCTAATATTGACTTTGCTTTGTCATTTGATTTAGCAAGCCTATAGAATCCCAAATACTTTTTTAATCAGAGAGACACTTGCTAAGTTGCCTGCTATGTTCTTATTAAAAGAGTCCAAAAACTGATAGAAGAATTGGAGAAACATCTTATGCAGTAGTTTGTGGTTGGGGAAATGAAGTAACTTCTTATTAATCTTAGCCATACCTCATGTAGAGTTTCACCACTTAATTAACAATTTTTTTAGCTTGTCTCAAAGTTGAAACATACAAGATAGAGGAATGAACCTATTGAGAAAGGTTTCTATTAGCTTAATCCATGAAGTAATGGATCCTTCAGGAAACTCCCTTAAATAATTCATAGACTCTCCGCTAAAATAGAATGGAAACAATCGCAATAGGATTAATTCTTGAGATATGTTTGATGTTAAAAGGGGTGAAAAGATCAATGAAATTCTTTAAGTTCATATTTGCATCTTCATGTGGTTAAACATCGAGACTCCCTTTAATTAAAGCAAGTGAAGTATAATGCTAGTAATATAAAAAGCCACATTGCCTACCATGTGTGATAGACGAATAATACTATTCTGACATCTCTCAAATGGACATCATCCTCATATTGCCTATCATAAGTCGTGGCATCATTACTATTTGACTCATATTACCGTATTGGATCATATTTTCACCTATACAAAACAAAAAAACAAACAACGTAAACTCAAACTACGAAAGTAAATATATTTTGCAGGCTCCAATTTTAGGTTGGTAACATGGAATAAAAACTAAACCCATAACAATTAATCAATTACAAAAGAAAATAAATACTACCTAGGCAATAATCACTACTCAGTCATGACACAACCTTAAGTTGGAAAATTAGCCAAGCATAGTAAGAGAGAGAAATTATACCCATATGTTCATTGAAGTCCTTCATGAGATCCAAGTATTCACAAGGAAAAATCCAAATCCAATGTAGAAAACTAAGGAATAGACTAATCCCAACTTTAGAGTTTCAATTACAAGTTTCTAGATCTCAATTTTAGCAAAAGATAGGGTTGAAGGCTTTCAAAAAGCCTTTTATCGTTAAAGTAAAAGAGGGTCCAAAAATTACAAACCATTGAGCTCACTTCTGTGAAGGACAAATAGCATCACCGAACTCACCCGGCGATGCATCGAAGTGAGTTTTTATCACCAGACTTGATTTGAACATGAGCTTCAGTGGTTGGCAATTGTTGACTTTGGTGATAGACTTTTACCATCACTGAACTACACAATGATACATCAGACTATTCCTCTTCATCTCCAATCTTCTGCATTTAGAGCTTGAGCAAACTATTAACTTCAATGAGGGAACATCAACTTTGGCAATCCGCCGTGATGCCTGGTAATCTACTAAACAACTTGGGCGATGCCATCTTTTTTTTTTAGCTCCAATTCTCTATCTTCTTGCTTGTTTATTCTTTATCAACCACTTCTTGGCTTCAACCTAAAAAAACAACCAAACTAATATTAAAATTAACTCAAATTGGCTTTCAGGACTTTATTTTTCAACGATTTTAGGTCAAATAAGTCTGAAATTTCCAACACATCAACTGCCCCAACTTAGACCTTTGCTTGTCATCAAGAAAATCAATTCATAAAAAATAAAATAACATTGTATACATATGGTACTACTTGGGATTTTAAGCACATGCTTCTTTGTAAAAAAAATTTGCCCTCATGATTTTGAAAAATATTGGCTTAAGTATCACCTATCAAACACTTAATTCATGAACTACAAGCCTCAAATATTGACCAATCTCTACCAAACCGTGCACATTCTCATAGAGTTAAACTAAGGTTAATAAATGTGATAAAGAAATGCAATGAATTTCCCCTATCCCTTCTCGCATGCTGCGATCAAAATTTAAATAAGAGATTAGAACTATCACAAACTGATTAATGAGTCATGATGACACCTACTCTAGCCCGCCAGTAGGTAAGTCGAACCATATCCTTAAGCTAGATGCAATGGGCTAACTTGGTGGATAATGGCCTAAAAGCCGAAAATTAACAATTAAAGACTTAACAACAATAATAAAGTCTTAATGGCCTAATAGATAGATAGGAAGTCAACACCATCCCAAGATTCAGTAAAGTCATACAAGAGCTACTACAAATGAACTATAACTGCTAAATAGTCAAATACAATCTGTCTCGAAGATGAAATACTAGAAATAAGTAAATAAAAGGAAAAATGATAACTTTGACTCCTAGAGCTCACCCAATCTCCGAAATCAACCCTGCTCGAGCGTAGAATCAACAACGATAACTATTCCTTGGAACTACACCAAAAAGGTATAGAATTGTAGTGTGAGTACAAAAACCATGATTACTCTATAGGCATCATCTGCTAACAGATCTAAATTATGATATAATTATGATAAGATAAAAGATAAAACAAGCAAAGTTAGAGAAAAAGGGGCAAACTTGGAAGTAAGCTCCAACACTACTATATATAAATAAATAAATGCATATAAGATAATAATATAAAGATAATACCATTATAACTACAATATTGGCCCCATAAGACAATAAGTGTAGAAAAGTAAATAGCCCAACACAGGCCCCCATAATCCCGAAGGGCACAATCAAGGTAACTAAGCAACCACATAGCTGTAAATCACCAAATTATCATGCAATAACCAAGCATCCATTCGGACCGTCGCATCTCATATATAATCCTTAATGCAGGACTTGAACCAAAACTCAATAGTATCTTCATTATTATGATAATTTATCGGAGGTGAACTGGAATTCATATTATTAATATTATCATCAACTGCTGAACTTGAAATGAAACTCATATATATAAATTATATCAACAGACCATCTCAACCAGCCATATCAATAAGCTAACTCAATAGGCTATACCATTATCACACCTTTTAAGTCTTGCTATTAACCATGCCCATAAGTCATGTCAATAATCCAAATAGTAAGTTATTTCAATAATCATATCTATAAACTACAAAACAAATCTATAAGCCCTTAACCATTTTTATAAGACATATCTTATCTATAAGCCAAATCAAATCTATAAGACAAATCATATTATATGCCATATATATCTATGAGCGATTAATCATTAATCACATCAATACCTATATCATTAGGCATGTCGATATACAATATTATTAATCATAACCAGAGATCATATCAATAACCATGTACATATAAGCCATATCATATATATAAATCATATCATTAATCACATATATAAGAAACATCATAAGCGACACCTAGAATTAGCATCAATCATTCAATATCCAACTAACATACTCAATAAATATATTTAATCTCCTCAAGTGTCAAACCATCCATTAATAAGAGTATATTATACATAAATAAGTCTATCTCAAGTCTTGGCCTAAGGCTGGTCGGAAGGGCACACCTAATCCCCACAATCCATTTTAAGAAACTTCTACCATAGAATAGACTAAGGCATCTAAGTTCATTTCTAGATGTACAGTAAGCCCTAAATAGACCCAAAATAGTAATTCTTACCAAACATGAATAACTACGGCAATCCTTCCTAAAATAATAGCAACTAAGGAAATTTCCCCTAACTTAAGTAACTAAGAAAATTCCACCCTAAACAGGAATAACTAGGGAAATTTCACCTAGCTTAAGTAACTAAGGCATTCCCATTCTAAACATGAGAAACTAAGCTAATTACTCCTAATTTACAATTCTAAGATAGCTAAAGGGTTCAACTCATCCAACTATTCTCATTCATACGTCCAACACCTAATTCCTACCCCATATCTAGCATTTATCATAATCATACTATGAGATATCTCAATCTATGAAGAAGGTAAACCTAGCCTACCTAAGAACCAAAGAAAAGCTCAAAGAATTTAATAAACCACTGATTTCCCTTTTCAGAAGCTTTTGCAAAGTGTCAATCTATCAAAATTACAATCAACTCATCAAAATAAGAAAATGACACCCATATTGCACTATTCTTCTTCGGGTCCAAAATTATGTAAAAATTCCATGAGGGGCCTATTAATCCCCAAAAAAGGTGAACTATGAGATATAATAATGCTAAAATTAGGTCACTAAGATTGTAGGGATTGTAGCAAAAGTATGGAGAAATCAACCATGAAAATAATGAAATCTTACTGCAAATTAAATGGGAAAACATGTAAATTAATGACAATAAATCTCCACAATCACCCTCATTTGATTCTCCAAAGAACTATAATATTTTAGTGTTAAGATTCTAGAGAATAGATGAAAATAGTGAAAAATCGCGCTAAGTAGGTCTTTATACCCTTCCCAGGAGATACTCGCTTAATAAAACTTTGGGTAGCTTAAGAGATACTTGTGCTCAAACATGCCTGTTGCTTACGTGATCAGTAGATCACTTACATGATAGCTGGTTGCCTTAGCCAATGTTAAGCTACTATCACTTATGCGATAGCCCTGCCACTGCCAATCCATTCACTTAAGTGATAACATGAGTTGCTTAAGCGATACTTGCTGGGGTTTGTCAGTTCTCTTAAGCAGTCAAGGGCATCACTTATGCGATGCACCAACACTAGTTGAGACTTAGAAAACTTCCAAGTCTCCGCCAACCCCTCAGGATTTATTTGGAGTCCCGTTACACAAATGGACGATGCATCTCTATGAAATTTGACTTTAAAAACTTAATGGTATAGTTGAAATTTCCATTCGAGGTTATTTAGATGAAAAGTGGGTCCCACACCCACTTGCCATTTTTCTTTACTTTTGGCCAATAGCCTAAAATGAGTCCATTCACCCCGGGACCCAAACTAAGGGTCCACCTAAGCTAAAATTGATGTTCCAGAGCTGTTG
The DNA here is from genome assembly GCF_002878395.1 of Capsicum annuum. Classification (NCBI taxonomy): domain Eukaryota; kingdom Viridiplantae; phylum Streptophyta; class Magnoliopsida; order Solanales; family Solanaceae; genus Capsicum; species Capsicum annuum. Next base: position 116,077,399 of record NC_061121.1, read on the forward strand.
GAATAATAAAATTTGCATACGAGGTAGTTTAACTAATTTTTTCACTCGGTAGCCAATTTTAACAAGCAAATTCTTCAAAATAGAGTATTGTCTCTTAAAATTAAACAAACTACCTAGTAGCTGAACTGTCAGTTCCAGCAAGTCATAAATGACTTGTGGTAGCTATTGAAAATCTCTAAACAGTCGAAATGAGTTGAGATACAAAAAATGACCTGAAGGGTCATTATTATATCCACTACTAAACTAACTTTCATTTGCGAATGGAAAGGATTAAGATGTATGTAAAGCCTCGAACATGAAAGGATACTTAGTTTGCATCTTGATCTTGATCTCTCAAGTAGCCTCTTTTACTAGGCGATGCCTCTATTGAACCTTAACTACTGGGATATCTCTAGTGCACAACCGCCATACATCGCTAGCCATAATAAGCATAGGCTCCTCCACAAAGGTCAAATGCTCATCTAACTAAACTATGTCCTATCTAAGCATGTGGATGGGTTAGGAATATATTGTTAAAACACAAAAACATGGAAAACCAAATAGACAACAACAAAATCTAGGGGTGAGCATAACTCATAAGCTACCTCATCAATTGTGCAATGAATTTTAAATGGTCCAATATATTTAGGGATGAGCTTAACTTTCCTCCTGAACCTCATCAAACCCATCATGGGCTATGCATAGAGAAATATTCAATCACTAACTATAAATCTCAAGGCACGAAGTCTACAATCTGCATAAGCCTTCAGCCTATTCAGAGCTGCCCTCTAATAATGCTCAACTTACATGTCAATTTAAGTGCAAGGCGGTCGTCGTCAATATATTTACCCAACTTTGGAGTCAGGGTCGAATCCATGAGGATCAATATGAGTGGAAATTAAGTTAATTCAAATAATACAAGCTAAATTCATACCAAGTGTCTACACTAATGTTTTTTTTTTGGTTTTTTCTAGTATAAATTCGGGGCTATGAATAATTAGAGTTTTAACAATTATGCATGGATCTTGGGATTATCTGTTACTAAGGGAGTGACATGTGGATGCTAATAGCTAAGTTTGGTATTAGTAGGTCATGTGTGGGTAGGTTTGATTATAGGTTTTGATGCTAGTCTTTCAACAAACACCAAACTTTCACCCATTGATTCTTTTGAATACCTAATGGGTGTATTCAACAATTGGTAACCATAATCTCAATCTAGGCATCCCTATTTCTAGGATAATGCCCAAGGTATAGTAAACTTCACAACCACCTTTATGTCTAAGCTAGTGATATATTAACAAACTGCACATATAATTGTCTATAATTGCCTTGGTCTCCACATCCCCTTTTCAAGGATGATGTGGATTCCTAAAGTTCACCCAAAACCCTACTTTTGAAGATGCACTTGAGCTTTTTATAGCTTGGAGCTTTTAGTCATCAAACCCATGTGGGTATTTGGAGGTTTCACCCACAAACACCAACCAAGTTAACATAGAAATGATAAAACCCATCATCATAACTACCAAATATAAGCTAACAATAACAAGCCACACACTTAGATTCCTATGTACACATAACCCCAAGAGGGAGATTTAGCTACATATAAGATAAATGACTTGTTGAATACTAAGTGAATGTTACTTCAAACTTTACACTGCCACAAATCAACAATGGAAGTGAGCTATTCCTCCAATTAAAAGGTCTATAATGTATTCTTGACCCAAAATTTATATAATATTTTATTCTCCAAGTATGAAGGCTACGAACTCAAGAGCTAAACCTAAAAATTAGGGAAGATTTATGATGAATAATTCTAGGGTTTGAGTGTTTTTGTCAAAATTGGGATTAGCCATATGCATTTCCATATTTTCCCTTGGGCTAAAATCTTCTGCTAAGCCGCGATCGCACTATCTTGGCCGCGACTGTGGCCTCCGTAAGCGCGATTGATTGACCCTGTTTGACTGCGCGATTGCAGTCAGCAGACCGCGACCACAATAACTGGGGCCCTTTTGCTCTAGGTCTTCAGTTGCACTTTCTTGCTCCCTTTTTGATAATTTTTAGCTCCAATCCACACCTTTCTATCTCCTCAACTCTATGCCTGCAAAGTATGGATATTAGTGTATTTAATCACAAATATGTCTCATTTATTCATTCAAAAATAAGGTAATGTGCACGAATAAGTGGGAAAATCACTACTCATCACCCTTAACCTATCCTTAATAACCTTGAATCTATCCAACGACACCTGAAGCAATTCAGTACTATGGGGTCTAATATCAAAAGTGTTGAACCATCCAATCAAGGAACAACATCGCCTACCATATAAAGACTCAAAAGGTGTCATCTCAATACTCAAATGATAACTATTATTGTAGGAGAAATTTGCCAAGGATAAGTGCTGCTCTCACTGACCTCCAAAATCTATAACACATGCTAAGAGCACATTCTCAAGAACCTAAATAGTTTACTTCAATTGTTTATATGCATGAGGATGAAAGGTTGTACTATGATCCACCTGAGTACCTAATTCCTCATGAAAAACTCTCTAAAACTTTGAAGTAAACTCAGAACCACGATCTAAAATGATAGATACCGGCACACCATGCAGACAAACCATCTCACTAACTTAGATACGAGCCAACCTATAGATATTGAAAGACATCTGAATAGGCATTAAATGTGATGACCTGATTAATCAATTCATATTGATCGAAATACCATTAAAACCATGAGAAGTATAAGGCAACCCACTAATAAAGTCTATGGTAATTGCTCTTTTTCCATCCGAGAAGGGGTAATCTCTGAATCAAACCACTAGGTCGCTGATGATCGACCTTTACTTGCTTACAACATAGGCAATGAGCTACCAAGTCTACTGATAACACTCAACTTACACATCAATTTAGTGCAAGGCGGTCATTGTTAATATATTTACCCAACTTTGGAGTCGGGGTCGAATCCACATGGAACAATGTGAGTGGCGATTAAACTAATTTGAAACTAAAGCTGCAAGCTAAATTCAAACAACTGACATGAAAAGATAAAATGGGGGTTTTCAATAATCAAACAAATGTTAAAGTTGTAACTTGCTTCAGAACTCAAAGCCAAAATTTCAATAGTTCAAATCAATGATAAAGAATAAACTAGGGTTGTGATCGCTATGATTACTAATCCCCATTAAATAATAGCTGTGGCATTGGGTTCACATGTCTTGCGAAAAATACCAGATTATCAGTTTCTACAGTCCATCTAAGTGTTTCTCACCCTACCTACAGCTGAACTCCCTAATTCTCTCAAACTTAAGAAGTCATTCTATTCATACTGATTTTATCTCAAGTTGATCAATCTTGTTACAACATTAATCATTAGATGAGAACTTAACCTTTCCAAATCCTCATTGATAATTCACTTCTTACTAGGGTTGATTTCTTATCTCAACCAAACCAACAGTAAGCAAAGCCTCTTGTTTGCAACCAATAGAAATTAATTAGTACAAAAGAATTATCAAGATGTTCCCATAATCACTCGAACCCTAACCAACTACTAAATCAATGAAAGAATAGTCATAGATCCCACAACCCTAGTTGCGGGTTTTAGTTGTTCATAAGATAGAAAGAGATAACAATGATGGAATTCATAATTTAAAGCAATTAAACTTACAAAAGATAAAATCTAAAGTTGATTCTCCTCCAAGTACAATAAGAATTTCCCACAACTAAATCAAAGGATTGAAAATTGAATTACAAGCTCAAATCCCAAAAAGAAGTAAACTGGTCTTTGGAATAAGTTCAAGAAGTTCCACGTTGATCTAGGGTTTCCAAGATGATTAAAACGGAGTTTGGGCTGTTATATACTAGTCATAAATCGACTTGGATTGGGTTTACACACTATTTTACTTCAGCTGGGTAGAGTTATCCCGATTTTGGGCATCGACGCGATTGCGAGACATGTAAATTCACAATTGTCAAAAAATCTATCAAATTCCAGTAGCTATTCACGATTTCAACGCGTCGCGTGGCCTCCTTAAACTCTAAATTAAGCTATACGCGCTATATTTCCAAATAATTGGGACTCTTCTGAATCTGGTGGTATTTTGAAATCCTCCATTGGCCACCTGTACAGTCCACACTTTCCCAATACCTTTTAGGGGTGCAACTTGTGTCTTGTGCTTTTGTAGAGCATTCCGAACCCTCTTGAGTTGTTTCCACTTGATTTGAAGCTTGTATATCCTTAATATATCATCATAATCCATTCACCAAGAATCCTAAATAATTAAAAACATCAATTAAGATCTCAAAACAATACAACATCCTCACCGATGAACTAGAAACACAAGCTAAGCATAGGCTAAATTCACATTGAGCTTTAACTCATTGTTTTCACTCATTTTCTTGATCCAATTGACCCTTGAACATTATAACTAAGTTGTTTCACATATAAAAACATAATAAAAACCTTATTAACTCATTAAAACTCATTAGAACCAAACACGAAAGACTAGACAACACCTAGCTCAAGCTAGTCACACTAGTTTTCTCATTTGAACTCTAAATGGTAGAATTGAATCAAAACTCATGTGAAAACGCAATTAAACATTATAAACACATACTTGGACACATGAATACTCATTTATATCATTATAAGCACATTAATCACTTGAATCATCCTAAAAAAAACTGAAAGGGCTAAAATAGCAAGGCTAGAATGCATAAATTCACCCAACATCATCTGCCATATTTCTCTTCATGCCACTAAACCAATAATGTTTCTTAAATCTCTATACATCTTAGCTGTACCCAGGTGAATAGAATATATAGAGTTATGATACTTTGTAAAAATTGAAATAATCAAGTCATCAAACCTCACAACACAAATTAAACTATTAATTCTCAAGACACCCTTAGAATATTAGGTGTTCCTCTTAGACTCACCACTCAACACTTGATCACGGATGATGCAAACTCTCTTATCATTAATCTAGCGATCCCGAATCAACTAAAATAATAAGGACCTTGCCTTAAAACTAGCAAGAATCCCCCTAGGGTCTAAAATATCAAGTCGTACTATCAAGTAGGCAAAGGAATGAATGTCCTATGCCAAAAGCCTATAAGAAATTGAAATACAAGCCAAGCTACCATACCCACTGCCTTCTAGCTCAAAGCATCTGCAACCATATTCGCCTTGCCTGGATGATACAAGATAGAGATATCATAATCCTTAAGCATCTTTATTTGTCTACGCTACCTAACATTAAGATCTATCTGGGTCATAAGATGCTCAAAACTATGATGACCCATGAGGATCTCACAATGCACACCATAGAGATAATGCCTCTAAATCTTAAGTTCAAAAACTACTGCTGCCAACTCTAAATCATGAGTGGGGTAGTTGTGCTCATGTACCTTCAGTTGCCTCAATGCATAAGCAATAACACAACCCTAGTGCATCAATACGTAACCCAAACTAATACCAAAAGTATTACAATACAAGGTGAATCCCTCACCATTATTAGGAAAAGCTAAAATAGGAGTTGAAGTGAGAAATCCCTTAAGCTTCCCAAAGATCAACTCACACTACTCAAACCATTAAAAAGAAATCTCCTTTCGAGTCAATCTGGTCATTGACACTACAATAACAACATCACTCTTAATGAACCATCTTTAATAACCAGCCAAACTAATAAAGTATAAACCTCAGTCTGAGATGTAAGTCTAGCCCAAACACGAATATCATCAAATCTCACCGTGTCTACCATAATCCTATCCTTAGACACGACATTCCCAAGAAATGTCATCGACTCAAGCCAAAACTCACACTTGGAGAATTTGGCAAAAAATACGTCTCAAAGTCTAGAGCACAATCCTCAAATGCTGCATATGCTCCTTTTTAGTGCTCGAATACACAAGGATGTTGTCAATGAACACAATCACAAAGGAATCCAAATAAGGCTTGAACACGCGATTTATCAAATCTATAATCACTGTTGAGGCGTTAGTCAATCCAAAAGACATCACTAGGAACTCATAATGACCATAATAGGTCCTAAAGATTATCTTCAGGATATCCTCGACCTAAATCCTCTACTAATGGTAACTGAACCTTAAATTAATCTTATAGAACACTGATGTTCCCTGAAGCTGGTCAAACAAATCATCAATTTTAGACATAAGATAATGGTTCTTCATAGTCACCTCATTAAGCTGCCTATAATTTATACACATACACATGGAGCCATCCTTCTTCTTCACAAACAACATAAAAGCTCCCCACAGAGACACAATCGATCTAATGAAACCCTTACTAAGAAGTTTCTAAAATTGAGAATTCAGCTTCTTAAGCTTCTTAGGAACCATATGATAAGGTTGCATAGCAATAGGTTAGGTGCCCAACTCAAAATCAATAATAAACTCAATTCTACACTCTGAAGGAAGGCCAGGTATATCGGTAGGAAAACATTAGGAAACTCACGAACTATAGGAACTGAGTTAAGTAATGAAATGTCTATACTAACATAACCAATATAAGAGAAATAAGACTTGCAACCCCTCAAAATAAGAATCCTAGCACAAAATTAATAAATAATCTCCGTTGGATCCCAACTAATAGCTCCCGCCACATGATTGAGGGTATGCTATACAAGAATAAGGTAATAGTCTTGGAAAAACAATCTAGGACTGCATAATATTGGGATAACCAGTCCATGCCTAAATCACATCAAAATTTACCATATCTAACAAAACAAGATTAGCCAAAGTATCAAACTCTTGCACAGTTACACAACACATGATTTGAAAACCTGATCCACTACCAAAGAATTACCTACAGGAGTACATATATGTAATGGCATAGATAATAAATCCCAAGATAACTCTAATCGTGGAGCATAATAATAATACACATAAGAATAAATGTATCCTAGATTAAATAAAGCAAAAGTTGACTGATGACAAACCAATATCCTACCTATGATAACAACATCTGAAGACTCAAACTCAGGTCTAGCAGGTACTATATAGAATTGACCACACCTCTACATGGATGGGCTCCTAATCAATCTCCTATCGTTCCTACCTGAGAACCTTTATGAGTACCCTAAGGACTACCCCTAATACCATGCATACCACCTCAAGCTTATGGATGAGCTACCCTAATAGGTGGAATACTTTGAGCTAAAAAAATAATTGCTCCATGACTGTGACACTCTCTCGAGAAATAACCAAAATCTCTACTGCCATAATGTGCCCTAGATTCTAAAATAAAACCAAAAGATCTAGATGACTTTGAATAACCATCGTGACTAGAATAACCAGAAGATTAATCCCTTGAAGATAGACCACAACCCTAGCTGGGACAATCACTGAAGCTAGACTAGCCTCTATTGATAATTTAAAGTATGGCATTAATGGGTCTACTAGACTGATCCTGATGCTGATTTGGATGATACCAAGGGTATCTACCCCAAGAACCATTACCTCAAAATTAGGAGCTACTATGGCTTCCACTGAAACTACCCTAATATCATGACCTCTTATCGCTGCACTTATGGGCCTCACAATGCAGCTCCTTCACAAGCTGAGCATGATAAGAAACCTCAACAAAAGGCCTACCATAGCATCAAAACTCTATGTAGACTTGCAAAAAAGATGTCTCAATCTTCAGACAAAGCAGAAAACCCTCTTATACTTAATAGTCAGAATAGAAGTAGCATGCCTAGCCAAATCTTAGAATTGAGCCTCATACTTCATAATAGTAATGGAACCCTACCTCAACCTCTAGAACTAATCTCTTAAATAATCCCTAAGGCTTTGAGGCATGTACTTCTCTAAGAAGATCTTAGAGAACTGGGTCCATGTCAAAGGGAGAGATCCAACTGGCCTGGAATCAAGATGACCTATCCACCAATGTTGAACTACCAAGTCCAACTACAAGTAGTTTAATCCATACCACAAGTCTCAACTAAGACCAAATTACGTAGCCTATTCTCACAATTAATCAAGAACTGATATCCATCCTCACTCGGTGCACTAGAAAACCTAGGTGGAGCCAATCTTAAGAATCTACCCAACATCTTCTACTCTTTAGTAGACATAGTAGGATTGGAACCTATCAATTGAGCAACTACTAGAGAAGGAGGAACCCTAACTCAAGGACTGCAGCTATAGGCTGTGCCCCCCCTCAGTACCCTTCTAATATGTAGACTGTGTACCATTAAATGGTGCATCACTATCTAATACTAAAAGTTTAACCAATAAATATTTAAGCACTAAAGAAGAATTGAACCCGATGGAGCTTGGGATGGTCCTTAGCCTACCGTTGGTTGGGGCAGAAGAATCTCTAGCTTGGGAGCAGGAATAGGGTTTGGGGAAGGCCCCATTTCCTGGATCTTAGATGAGGATACATCTTGAGGCTCTCCATGAACTCTAGGTAATCCATATACAGTGACATAACACTTAGGCATGATCTCAGAACCCTCATCTCGTGTAGCATTAGCACGCATCCTAGACATCCATAAAAGAATAAAAATAAAGGAATTCTTTAAAAGCCAACTTAGACACTTAGCACAAAATAAGTTAAATAAGTGAAGAACTCTTAAAAATGTCCTATAGCCTTCTAAAGATAAGAAACAAATGTTATCGTTCTAATTTGTGGGGCTTTACTAGATATTTGCTCTTGTACCAAAAATATCGGTGAAACCTAGGATCTAATACTGATTCTTCTCAACCCAATTCATGAGTCATGATGGAACCTACTCTAGCTCTTCAGTAGGTAAACTAAACCATATCCTAAATTTAGATGCAATGGGCTAAGTTGGTGGAAAATGGCCTAAAAGCTAGAAATTAACTATTAAAGACTTAAATAGGAATAATACAATCATAATGGCCTAATAGATAGATAGGAAGTCAACAACCATCACAAGACTCAATAATGTTGGTACAAGAGCTAGTACATATGAGATATAAGTGATAAATAGTCATATATATTCTGTCTCAAAGATGAAGGACTACACATGAGTAGATAGAAGAAACAGTGGTAACTCTAACTCGAAGAGCTCACCCAATCTTCAAAATTAACCCTGCACGATCGTTAAATCAACAACGATAACTAGTACTTGAAATTTATACCGAAAAGGTATAGAAGTGAAGTATGAGTAGCAAAATAATGAGTACTCAGCAGGCATCATCGACCAACTAAGCTAAATTATGATATAAATATGATAAGATATAAGATAAAATAAGCTAATCAGATAAAGCAACTAAGGCAATCCTACCCAAAATATTAGAAACTAAGGCAATTTTCCCTAACTTAAGCAACTAAGAACAATTCCACCCTAAGCATTAATGACCAAGAAAATTTCACCTTGCTTGAGAAACTAAGGCATTTCCATTTTAAACATGAGAAACTAAGCTAATTACTCCTAATTTATGGTTCCAAGATAGCCTAAATGATTCAACAAATCCAACTATTTGCATTCATACCTCCAACACCTAAATCCCACCCCATATTTAGCATATTATCATAAGAATACTATGAGATAGCTCAATCTATGAAGAAGGTAATACTAGCATACCTGAGCACCAAAAATCCACTAAACCACTAATTTTCCCTTCTGAGAAGCTTCCACAAAGTTCCATGCAATCAAAATATCAATATACTCATTAAAATGAGAAAAATGATCCCTATATTGCACTATTGTACTTTGGGTCCAAAATTATATGAAAATCCCACGAGGCCATTTATGAAACATTTACCCTAAAAGATATGTGAACTTTGAGCTATAATTGTGTAAAATCAAGTCACCAAGATTTTAAGGTTTTTAGCAGAAGTATTGAGAAATCAACCATGAAAATAGTGGAATCTTACCCCAAATTCAATGGAAAATTATGTAAATTAATGATATTTAATCTCCATAATTACCCATTATTGATTCTCCTAAGAACTCTCACTCTTTAGGGTTTAAGATTTTTGAGAATGGAGAAAAATGGTGAAAAATCAAGCTAAGTGTGAATTTATACCCTTCCCAGGTACACGGTAACTCTTAAGTGAACTTTAGGTAGCTTAAGCGATACTTGTGCTCTGGCATGCCTGTCTCTTATGTGATCACTAGATCGCTTCTGTGATAGATGACTGCTTTAGCCAATTTTACGTATGTAGAACTACTATTACTTCCACGATAGCCTTACCACTGCCAAGGCATTTGCTTAAATGAAAAAATAAGTCACTTAAGTGATATTTTCTGCCATTTGTCAGGTCACTTAAGCAATCAAAGGCATCTCTTAAGCAATGTACCAGCAACCGCTAAGAATTAGAGAAATTCAAAGTTTTTGCCAATCCCTCAGGATTCATTTAGAAACCTATTTATGCAAATAGACTATGCTACTATATCAAATTCAATGTTCTATGCTTAATGGCGCAGTCAAAATTTCCATTCTAGGTTATTTTGATGAAAAGTGGGTCCCACACCCACTAGTCATTTTTCTTAACTTTCAGCCAATATCCCAAAATGAGTCTGGGAGATTTTGGACCCAAACCAAGTGTCCACCTAACCTAAACTCGATGTTCCAAAGCTGTTGGAATAGTCAAACTTTGCATACCAAATTTTTTGAATAAAGTTTTTGGATGTGTCAAGCCAGGACATAGAGTTAGAGATTGCATAAAGAGTGGTCAGCAGGGTCAGTCTAGTCGTCCTCCAGTTCTATTCGGTCACCCAACTCAGCAGGGTGAAATATCTAATACAGCTAGTGGTAAGATTCAGAATAAATTGTATGCACTTCAGTTATGATAGGATTAGAAAAGTTCTCCTGATGTGGTTATAGGTACGTTATAGTCTTTCATCTTCATGTTTATGCTTTGTTAGATCCCAAAGCTTTACTTTCTTTTATAACCAATTATATAGCTATTAATTTTGGTATCAGTCTCGAATATTTAATAGAACCCTTCTTAGTGTCTACCCCAGTAGGTGTCTCTATTATGGCCAGACAGGTGTACAGCAACTTTTTGGTCAAAATATCCAGAAAGTCAACTTAGTTAACCTTGTGGAGTTTGAGATGACTTATTTTGATGTCATTATCGGTATGGATTTGCTTCACTCATATTATGCCTTAGTTGATTACAAAAATAGAGTCGTTCAGTTTCACTTTCCTAATGAACCAATCTTTGAATGGAGGGGTAGTACTTCAGTGCTTAGGGGGAAAATTGTGTCATATCTCAATGCAAGAAAAATGATATCCAAGGTGGGAATGTACCATCTTGTTTGAGTTAAAGAATCTAATTCTGAGACTCTAAGTCTCGAGTTAGTTTTAGTAGTAAGGGAATTTCCAGATGTGTGCCCTGAAGATCTTCCTGGAGTTCCTCTCGAAAGGAAAATTGACTTCGGAATAGATCTTCTTTCAAATACCCAGCCTATCTCTATTCTTCCCTACAGAATGGATCCAACTGATCTTAGATAGTTAAAAGAACAGTTGAAAGATCTCTTAGATAAGGGATTTATCAGGCCCAGTGTTTCCTCTTAGGGCGCCTTAGTCCTTTTCATGCATAAGCAAGAAGGTTCTCTTAAAATATGCATAGACTACTGTCAATTGAACAAAGTCACAGTTAAAAATAAGTACCCACTGCCCAGGATTAATGATTTGTTTGACCAACTTAAGGGTGCCAGTTATTTCTCTAAGATAGACCTCAGATCTGACCATTATCAGCTTAGAGTTAGATGATGTGGCATTCCAAAAATACCTTTCAGAACTCGATATGGTCACTTTGAATTTCTAGTTATGTGTTTTGGACTAACAAATTCCCCAGTAGATTTCATGGACTTGATGAACAAAGTGTTTAAGTAGTACTTGGACATGTTCATCATGGTCTTCATAGATGATATTCTTGTCTACTCCTGTACTAAAAATAATCATGCAAACCATCTCAGAATCATATTGCAGACATTTAGAGCCCATTATTTATTTGCCAAATTCAGTAAGTGAGATTTTTGGATAAGATCAGTAGCTTTCCTCATCCATATTATTTCGGTGATGGCATTAGAGTTAACCCTCGAAAGACCAAAGTAATGAGAAATTGGTCCTGACCTATCTCTCTATCAGATATCAAGAGTTTCTCGAGTTTGGCTGGCTATTACGGGCAGTTTATTGAAGGGTTTTTATCTATTGCATCCTCCATGTCTCGATTGACTCAGAAAAAAGTCAAATTTTAATGGTCAGATTCTGGTGAAAAGAGTTTTAAGAAGTTAAAGACTCGACTCACCTCAGCCCCAGTCTTGACTTTTTAGATAGGTTTGTTCTTTATTGTGATGCTTACAGAGTTGGTCTTGATTGTGTATTGATGTAGAGAGGTAAGGTCATAGCCTATGCCTCTAGAAAGCTTAAGCCTCATGGAAAGAATTACCTTACCTATGATTTTGAGTTAGCAGCTATTGTTTTTGCTTTAAAAATTTGGAGGCACTATTTACATGGGGTTTATGTTGATTTGTTTACGGATCACAAAAGTTTGCCATATGTGTTCTGTTGAAAGATTTAAATCTTCGTCTGAGAAGGTGGTTAGAGTTATTAAAAGATTATGATATAAATATGCTGTATCATTCGGGCATGGCCAATGTAGTGGAAGACACCCTTAGTAGATTGTCTATGGGTAGTGTTGCTCATGTTAATAATGATAAGAAGAGGTTAGTTCAGGAGGTTCATTAGCTGTTTAGGTTAGGTGTTCGGTTGGTTGATTTTGTGGAAGGTAGTATTTGGGTTTGGAATGGTTTGAAATCTTCTTTGGTTGCCGAAGTGAAAAAAAAGTAAGATAGGGATTCAATTTTTGTAATGTTGAAGGAATCAGTTAGATATCAAAAAGTAGAGGTTTTCTCCAATGGGGGAGATAGTGTGTTGCAATGTTAGTGTAGGCTGTGTCTGCTGTGTGCTGATGGTTTGAGATAGTGGATTTTGGAAAAAGCACATGGTGCACGTTACTATTTGCATCCAGTAGCCACTAAGATATATCGTGACTTACGGGAAATCTATTGGTGGAGTGGTATAAAAAGGGGTATTTCAGAGTTTTCAGCTAAGTGTTCTAAATGTCAGTAGGTTAAAGTTGAACATTAGAGGCCTAGTGGCACATTGTAGGAGTTCAGTATTCCCACTTTTAAGTGGGAAGAGATGAACATAGATTTTGTTATGGGTTTACCTCATACGCGTTATCAACATGATTCGATATGGGTCATTGTAGACAGAATGACCAAATCTGTCGGTTTCTTTCCAGTTCATACTTCTTATTTAGCTGGGATTATGCCAAGTTCTATATTAGAGAGTTAGTTAGGTTTCATGGAGTCCTGTTATCTATCATTTTAGATAGAGGTACTCAGTTTGACTCTCACTTTTGGAAGGATTTTCAGAAGGGTCTTTGTACCCAAGTTTATCTCAGTACAACTTTATATCCTCAGACAAATGGTCAGACAGAGAGGACCATTTAGACCTTAGATGACATGTTGAGGGAATATGTTACTAACTTTAAAGGAATTTGGGATGATCACTTACCTTTGATCAAGTTTGCCTACAATAACAGTTATCACTCCAGTATTTAGATAGCTACTTTTGAGGCTCTATATAAGAAGAGATTTAGATCTCTTATTGGTTGGTTTGAGGTAGGTGAGGCTGCTTTGATAGGACCGAATTCGGTGTTTGATGGAATGGAGAAGGTTTAGTTGATTAGGGAGAGGCTTAAGATATCCCAAAGCCGCTAGAAATCCGATGCAGATCTGTGTAGGAGAGATCTTGAGTTTGAACTTGGGGATTTGGTGTATTTAAAAATCTTTCCCGTGAAAGGAGTGAAGATATTTGGCAAGAAGGGGAAACTCAATCCCTAATATGTTGGCCCTTATAGAATCTTAAGCCATTTTGGGAAGGTAGCTTACGAGCTTGAGTTGCATATAGATTTGGCATCAGTGCATCTAGTGTTCCATGTTTCTTTATTAGAGAAGTGTATTGGTGACCCAACTGTTGTAGTTCCTTTAAAAAGCATAGATGTTCAAGATATCTTATCTTAATGAAGAAATACCAGTCGAGATCCTTGATAATTAGATTGTAGACTAAGGAACAAAGAAGTTCCCTTGGTCAAAGTTCTTTGGCAGAATCAGTCTATTGAGGGAGCCACTTGGGAAGTAAAAGAAGATATGCTTACCAAATACCCTATTCTTTTCTCTGAAAACTCAGACTCAGCTTAAGGTAATAGTTCTCCTTAGATTATCTCTTTTCCATTCCCACTTTTAGCTATATAATCATTCTCATGTATTTGCATGCATTCACGAATCAGTTCAGTTCATGTATCATGTTTCAACCTTAGTCATGTAATCATGTTTTTAGTTATGTATGTTCAATTTGTGATTTTAGTTTCCCAACTATTCTCAGCTTAATCAGTTTTATTCTAGGATGAATGTTCCCAAGGGGTAGATATTGTAATACCCATACTTTTTTTTTAGCTCAGTTCAACTCCTAGTTGCATGTATAAGAGCCTTAAACCCTGAAAATTTCACTAAGTGTTGGGGACTTAGTCATATTTTTGGCCTATTAACTTCTAGGATTCTTTAATTGGTATTTCCAACCCCGAGACATAAGTTTTTGAGTTAATTCATGTTCAGGGGTGTAAGTATCATGTCTCATGGATGTTTTAATTTTTTTTGACGAGGATTGGGTCATGTTTGGATTTTAATTCCAGAATTTCACCACGATAGTAGAACGTTGTAGTGGGTATAGTGATGAGACCTTCATTATGTCGCTGTGTATCTCTAATCGACGTTCCAGTTGCGATTTAATTCTTCAAGGGGCACTTGTGTCTTTTTCCTTCAACCCAATTCATAAAAACACAAATTAAAACATCGGTTAGGGCATTATATGCCCATTTTCCCTAATTTCCTCTAAAAACACAAACCCTTATCATCCCCAAGTTCATCAATTTTATTCCTTTCTCTTTAAGAGAACAAGAAATCAAGTTCCCAAATCCAAGAACATTCAAGAAAAGCATCAAGATTGTGTTTCTCATTCAAGTTTAAGGATTTATGGTGTGTATGATGTTCATCCATGGGAACTTTTAACTCATGGAGTCCAAGAATCCCCTTTTGATATCAAATTATGAGTTTTAACATGTTTATGATTAATTGTCTCCATGAAGTTGTTATTGATTTTTATTACAAGTTATATTGCGTTGTTATTCAATTAGTTATCATGATCAGTTGTTTGCTCAGTTAACCTTAGTTCAGTCCAGTACTCAGTGTCATTCAGTTGGGAGTAGGATTTAGCACCGAGAAAACCCAGGGATGGGGGATCACCTACCAGTAGAGGGTATGACCTTTAGTAGTAGTCCCTGAGCTCCACAGCTACATCGCCATCATAGATTAGAGATATCACCCTGCCAGTTGAGGGTTGATAAAGTGTTTAACTACTAGTTGAGGGTAACACATATCTCATTAAAGCACCTGCTAGATAAAGGTGACTCATTAGTCCTTCAGGAAATAGTTTGGTGGATTCACAAAACCATTGTTAGTACCCTTGGTACAATACTAACTCCCTTCTAACTAGTGTTACAAGTTAGACCCCAATTATCTCAGATTAGGGCATGTCGGTTAGATGATACCTGCCACAGTCTCAGTTCAGTATCAATATAGAATTTAGTTCAGGTTTGCTTGACCATAGCATATAGTTCATCAATATTTAGTTACCAGATTTTATTATTTTAGTTTACAGACTATTTCAGTATCATGTTATATACTTGGTAATGCATTCTCAGATTTTACAGCTCTTATGCATTTATCCATCAGTTATCTCATGCTTTTCAGTCAATCATTATTTCATGCATATGAACCTATGTATTTCAGCCTAACCTTATCTCCAATACCAGTACATTCAAAGTACTGATCACATACTTTTCTTTGCTCTATGATGTCTTATATCATAGGTTCAGATGCTCAGTTTTCTGACCATGCTTAGATAGTTCAGCTTATCAGTAGCAGCAGTTGTGGTAAGTCTTCATATGTCGAGGACCTATTTTGTTATTGCAGTAATTTTGTAATTCATTTCAGTTAGTTCCATTTGGAGTTAGTTGGGGCCTGTCCCCTCAAATCTTCAGTTTGTTTCGAGGCTTTCTGATGTTTTCAGTCATTCAGAGAGTTAGTTTATTAATTATTTGGTTATTCATTTCAGTATGTCATCAGATGTTCAGACTTATGATTTACATCGTATTTTCAGCATTTGAACCTTATGGCTTTATTCAGTTGTTTCCATATATGTTCATTATAAGTATATTATTTAGTGCTCACAGCAGGTACCAACCCACGGGTTAACTTGTGGTCACTTATGATCATAAACACCATTGTCGCGACTAGGGGTAGCCTCTGGTCGTGACAAATAGGAAGCATTTTTGATTCCTTAACACACCTATGGATCACTCCATCTATGCATTATTTAAATAAATAGGGGTCATCCCAATAATATCTCTTCATATCGTGGAGAAAATTCTTTCTCTTATAGTGATTCACATATATGGAGAGTATACCACACATAACCCACATACCATAGTTCCACACCTCCTCAAGAGAGCCATGAAAAGCTTGTCGAGATAAGCCTTGTTAATGGCAATTTGACTAAAGCCTAGTTAATAGAAATTTAACTGTACTTATTATGATTTGATTTAAGGTGGGATAGATGATACGCCACTTATTTCTCACACCCTTTTCTATCTATGGTATTGAAGTCGAATTCTTGAAGTAACAATATCTACTAGATTAACCATGGTTTAGCTTACATCTTGAATATCAAGTGTTGAACATCAAAATGGTCAGTATGAACAATTACTTTGGTGCCCAACAAATAGGCATGAAACTTTGGAAATGCATAGACCACCAGTAATAATCATTGTTCCATAACTGTGTAGCTCCTTTGCGTATCAATCAAGGACATGCTTACGTAATAGACCAGTAGAAAGAGATTATTCTTCCCAAGAATCACACATAATACCAATCTATTTGCATCTCACATAAGATCAAATATATGTGACCAATTTAGGGTCATAAAAATCAAAATCATAACAAGATTCTCTTTTAGGCAATTGAATGACCGTGCACAATGTCTTTCAAAATCAAACTTGGCCTTATTTTCAAGAAGTTTATACATTAGATGGGTTATCTTGGAAAGATAACTAATGAATCATTGACAAAAGCTGACATTCCCTAAAAACCTTTACATATCCTTAATAGAGAATAGATGGGATAACTTGGTAATTACTCTAAATTTGTCTTGGTCATCTTGAATGACTAGACCCAATATCTTAAGTCTAAGTACAATTCCTTCATTTACCATGAAATGACATTTCTCGTAATTTAGAACATGCTTTGTTTCAATACACCTTTGTAGAACCTTTACTAAAGGCTCAATATAAGTTTTAAATGTATAACCTAATACCTAAAAGTAATCCATGAAGACTTCCATCGTGTCTTCCAGAATATCTGAAAATATCAAAAACATGCACCTTTGAAAGGTAGCACGAGCATTGTCCAATCTAAAAGGCATGCATTTGAAATAAAATGTAACACATAGATATGTGAAAGTGGTATTCTTTTGGTAATTGGAGGCTATAAATATTTGGTTGTACCTGGAAACCCATAAAGAAAATAATTCCAACCCCACCCCACCAAGTGATCTAATATGTGATACATAAAAGGTAAAGGGAAACAGTCCTTTACATGAATTAAGTTTATGGTCATCCATACATACTCTCTCACCCATAATTGTCCTTATAGGTACAAGTACAATATTATCATTGGGAACCACCTTAATTACTCTATCCTAAGGCATACATTGCATTAGGTCACCCAAGTACTATTCAAGATTGGATATACTATGCCTATATCAAGCCACTCAGTGATCTCCTTCTTAACCACCTCTTATATTAGAGGATTTAACCTCGTTTGATGTTTTATACATGGCATAAATTTGGTCTCCAACTTGATTTTATGAGTGCAAATAATAAGAGAAATCCCGATAATGTCAGCGATAGTCCACCCAATAGCCCTTATAAATTGCTTCAACACTAAATTCTAAGTCTTAACTTACCACAATAACAAGTCCGATACTATAGTAATGAAAGATATTGTCTTACCCAAAAAATACATAGCAAAGATGAGGAGGGAGTGGCTTGATCTCTATTGGTGGCTTGGCGAAGGACTCTCCTAATTTTTTAAATCTAGGTAATGCTTATGTTGGTTCTTGCTTTATGAACCTTCGCCAGTCAAAAAATCTATGATTTCATCATACCTTCTCTAATTGCTCACTTATAATATCCACCTCCAATGCATTTTTAACCTTTTTAGCAATTAGATAAATAGTTCAGATTCCTTGCAAAGTTGAGGTTACTTTATAGACTTGGATATATTAAAAGTGATTTTGTTAACATTAAACTCAAGTTTCTACCCACCACACTCTACATCAACGAGAGATCTTTTAATAGCCATGAATTATGGGTACTTTATAGTGAATATCACAATCAAGTATAATAAAGTTGATGGGTAATATGAATCAATCAATGTTAACAAGTACGTCATAGAGGATGCCCACCAATATATTTATGGGTTGATCCACCATCAATAACCTCATAGTGGTGGCTTTGGGAGTTCCTAAGACTAATTTTTTTGATAACAACCAATGTAAAGAATTTATGCTCGGTCTTAATCACACAAAGCTTTACCAAATTTTTAAACATAAATAGTATAAGGAATAGTAAAATCCTATAAATCTTGTTTTTTCACCGCCATGTTTCAAGACATTATTCGACTATAATTGTGGTACACTTCAACTATTTCAAAATACATAATTCTGTTTTATGTTACCAAGTCCTTCGTAAACTAGGTGTTACTAGGGATTTCAAGCTAGGCCTCTACCAATGGGATATTTATGGACAAGTAGTTGAACTTAGAGATAAACTTTTGAATTCAGTATTATATTATTTCTTTTTGAGTGGTTGTGGGAAGAGAAGAGGTATCTTGATTGTTGGCTTTGAAACAACCAAGCTTTCTTCCAATTTTGAAATATTATCATTTACTTCTTGTTGTTTTTCATTATTCTAAACCACATTTTTAACTTCCCTCGATTCTTAATGTTTGATTCTTTGAGAATAATAGCTTATTCATTTGGCTTGTCAACCCTTTTACTCTATAAATATGCTTTTTCTTCAACCACCTTATAATTAAGGTAATGATCGAGATCCTCTACCTCACCACCTAGTGTTTTCCCACCCCTAGTGACAATGGGAATGTAATAAGCATTATTCTTAGAAATTGTCACTGTCACTAGTGAGCCCTCCTTTTTATCTAGGTTTAAGGTGAGCCGATATTTAGCTCAATTAGGTCTCAAGTTGTATAATTTAAGTTGTTTAGGAAGTGATCATTTTGTTTCTAGAGAGAAGTGACTCTTTATTTCTTTGAGCATCTTGTCACCCCATTCAACTCCAATGGGAATTCTAAATATTACATCTATTTTTTTTGTAATTTTTTGAATCTATGGAGGTGGAATCTTTGTCCTTTAGTATATAATGAGGTGGGACATATCTAAAATAATACTTATCCCTCTAGTAATGATCTCTCTTACATTTCTTGTCCCTTCAATCATGATCACACATATACTTTCTCCAATCCTTCCACTATTTATCTCTATCCTTCTAACCTTGATTCCTGCCTTGCCTCTGATAGATATGTTGTGATCCCCCAATTTGATTTAAAAAAAATTAGATCTCTTTGTCAAGTGAATCATCATAATCATACTCATAACCTCCATTTCCTCTAGAAGTTACAGGTGAGAAACCAAGTTCTTAATGCCAATTTAAGTTAATTTTAATTGGCATTAAGGACTTGATCAAAATTTCCATCAATTGAATTTTTGGTAATACATACATGGTATCCAACCCATAATAAGCCAAATAAGGACAAGTATAATATTCTCATTGGTAACTACTATAATTCATCCTTCTTAGGTATTAATTTTAATAAGCTCAGACAAGTGTTATTCTCTATGCTCGCATCAAGATAATTCAAAATTTCAATATGTGTTTTTTTAGAATTCTTATTGTAGTTGAAGAGAGTGAAAAAAATGCTCAAGTAATGAAGAGTGAATTCTCTCTACAAAACAAATGGCCACGTCCCATATAACTTCTATTAAATAACTTAAGACCCAATTGAGCTAAATCTCAACTCACCTTAATCCTGGACAAAAGGAAGGGCTAGCTAGTAATACTTCGACAAATCCTAAGAATGATGCTTATAGCATTCCCATTGTCTCTCAGAGCGGAAAGACACTTAGTGATGCGGTAGTGAATCTAGATTATGACCCTAATAATAAGATGGTTTAAGATCAAACATGTGTTAAGAGAAAAAGGGTTGACAAGCCAATTGAAGAAGTTCCTATTCTTAAAGAGTCCAATTATGAAAAATCAAGGGAAGTCGAAAATGTAGTTTAGAATAAAGAGAAACAAGTAGTCAATGAAAATATTTCAAAACCAAAAGAAAACCTTTTTTCTTCAAAGACAAAAATCAAGATCCCTCCTTACTTCCTAGAAGACTCAAGAAAAAGGAGTATGATACTAAATTCAAAAAGTTTTTCTCTAAGTTAAATAACTTGTCCATAAATTTCCCATTGTTAGAGGCCTTTCTCAAAATGTCCAATTATACTAAGTTTATGAAGGACTTGCTAATCAAAAAGAGAATCATGGATTTTAAAATAGTTGGATTGTCATAAAATCGTAGTGCAATAATTTCTAGAAGCATGGTGGTGAAGAAAGAAGATTTAGGGGATTTTACTATTCCTTATACTATTTGTGTTTATTAATTTGATAATGCCTTGTATGATCTAGTAAAGGGCATAAATTTGTTGCCATTGGATGTTGTAAAAAAAATTATGCTTGGGAACTCCCAAAGACATCACTATGAGGCTACTGATGGCAGATCAGTCTATAAATACACTA
>NC_061121.1:116101362-116135928 GCF_002878395.1 Capsicum annuum
AGTGATGTGCTTGTTCATATTGATTGATTCATACTCTCACTGATTTTATTATTATTGATTGTGATATCAACTATGATGTACCTATAATTCATAGCTACCAGAAGGGATCTCATTGATATGGATTGTGGTGATTATAAACTTTAGGTAAATTATGATGAATTCACCTTTAATGTATGCAAGTCTATAAAGCCACCATGATATTTATAAGCAATATCAATGTTAATATAATTAATAATGATGTTACTATTGAATTGTAGGTGGATCTTATAAGTGAGACATTAGAGACTATATGATGAGGTTGTATATTTCTTGACTGACCTTAGTTCATAATACAAGAACCAACAAAGCTTAACCTTGATATAAAAATTTGAGAAAGTCCTCCCGCCAAGCTATCAATAGAGGAGCTTCCATAACATAAACTCAAGCCACTCCATTCTTATGTGTGCAATGTATTGGGTCAATACATGACACATTATTATAGCATCAAACTTGTTGCTATGGTAGGTCGAGGCATAGAAATCTCAGTTGGAGAAATTTATAAGGGTTATTGGGTGGACTATTGCCGACATTATTGGGATTCTTCTTAGTATTTGCACTTATAAAATCATTTTGGAGTCCAAATATGTGCCAAGTATGAAGCATCAAAGGAGGTTGAATCATCCAATAAAAAAGGTGGTTAAGAAGGAGATCATTAAGTGACTTGATGCAATTGTAGTAAATCCTATCTCAGATAATAATTGGGTGAGCCCAGTGCAATGCATTCCTAAGAGGGGAGAAATTATGGTTCCTAATGTGAATATTATACTTTTCCCTATCAGGCCAATTATGGGTGAGAGACTATGTATGGATTACCCATCAAGCCATTTCAGTGGCTATTTAAACCAATTTCGATAATGAGTGCTCAAACTTCTCCAAATTTTACTACCAACATAAAAATTGATGATTTTCATTAAGAATGATGTGACCCAATATATCATTTGGAAAATTCAAGCATAATCGAAGCTCAATTTATACAATTAACTCAAAATTAACGCTATTTTAATGACCTCCTTTCCAACTCACATAAAAAAATTCAAGTTCTATTCAAACATATTAACATTTAAATCCCCAACTAAACTAACCCTACATCCCTCCATTCAAACATTCACTCAATTAAACAAACCTAATCTCTAATTTGGAATGAAAATAGGCACATTTTTATATTCAATCAAACAAACACAATTAACCAATAAAACTAAAGCACCATCTATAGAGTATTATAGATTTAGAATTAAACCAAGAATTTCCAACCTTTAAAAGGGACAAAAAACTTAATAAAATAAAGGAGACATAGTGATGGTTCTAGGGTTTTGATGGCGCACAATGATGATGGTGGTGGTGCATGCAAAGTGGTGGTGGTGAGTTAGTTGAATTGACATAAAGGTGTATGTATGTGTATTAGTTGTATTGTGCAAATGAAAGGGAAAAAGAGCAGCGGATTTAAAAATAATAGAAGTGGAATAAACAAAGCCAATAAGTCAAATCATTTCTTCCATAAACACCCACGATTTTAGTGATAGAATGGGTCATCACCCAAGTGATCAGTGATATGCCAAATTGTGTAGAGCATCATCAATTAAAATAGTTTCTACATCTTGGAGTTTGATTAGGAGAATAAATTTAGTGCTAGACAAAGAATTAGTAAACGGTTTAGTGATTCTCCAAATATTGAAAAACATTACTAATTTTTTTAGTTCTCATGACTTGGGAGGTCGAGTTCGGAAAAGGACTTCGGAGATTCGCCAAAGTATTTGGCTAATCACTAAAGTGACTTCCTTAGAGATAACTTGTGAAAACCAGAGGCCACCCCCTAGTTGCGATAATGGTGCTTATAAACACAAGTGACCATAAACTAACCCATGAGCTGGTACCTACTGTGAGCACCAACTAAAATGATAATAATAGAACATGTGCAGAAGACAAGATGATAAGATACTGTCAACTGATAATACTGAAATGCATATATAAATGACCTGTATGAAATATCCGATAAGTAATGGAAACTAAACTATCTATTTGAAATAACTGATAATACTGATAACTGAATGGCTATCTAACTGTCTCACTGACTGTTTGTCTAAATGCCTCTAAACATCATGAGCAGTTGATGGGACAAACCCCCAACTAACTTCGACTGACGGAGTGTAATGGAATACTGAAATTATTGTAAAATAACATCATGTCCTCAATGGAAGAGGACTCACCATTACTACTGCTGAGTAACCTAAGACGTCTAAAATTGGTCAGGAAACTGAGTGTCTAAACCTATGTTATAAGACAACATACCGCAAAGGAAAAGTATGCGATCAGTACTTTGAAAATACTAGTATGTTAGATAAGGGCTGACAGAAAAGCATGAGATAACTAATCATGAATGCATAAACATGTAATATCTGATAATTTAAGACCAAGAATAAACATATTTATGAGATAATCTGTAATCTAAAAGACGGAATTTTGTATAACTTAATAACTAAAAATTTGTACACTTGGTCAACCAAATCTAAACTGAGATACACTAAATACTAACTGAAATTGTGGGAGGTAGCATGTAACTGACATGCCCTAATCTGATCTAATCGAGGTCCAACCTGTAACCCCAGTTGGAAGGGTGTAGTACCATGCCACCGGTACTAACCTGGCTATGTGGATCCACTAAACTGGTGTCCCAAAGGACTAGAGAGTCACCCTCTACTGGTAGGTGCTCTCATGAGATTTGTGTCAACCGTCAACTAGAAGCAAGACATCTCAAACCTACGCAAGCTACGTAGTTCTAAGACTCAGGGACTGCTACTAATGGTCACACCATCTACTGGAAGGTGAGCCCCTATCCATGTGTTCGCTCGGTGCTAAATCCTACTCCCAACTGAACTAAAATTAGTACTGAACTAAACAAAATTCAACTAAACATTATTTCTGATGATACTTATCATGATCATAAATAGCTGAGTATATTGAGAAGATCATGCTTAATTGACTAATTACATAAAAGTCTGGAATCATGTAAAACACATAGGTATCGGGTGTTCATAGCCTGCCAATATTAAATGATCATAAAATCCGATATCAATTCTTAGAACTGTAATATAGAATGATGGTTCAAATACCCAAAACATAAATATTTCACCAAATAAGTGAGAAGTATGAACTTGAACATGGGAATGTGATAAACATAAGAAAGCAACTTGATTACATGGATAAATTCATAATTTAGGGATTTAACATGAAATCATAGAATATGACATGGAAATTTGCAACCAAAAACATGAAATAGATTAATTCACTTGGAAATACTTGTAGACATGGCTTGTAAGTAATTTAGTAAGAAATTCATGGATTAATTTCATGAGATTCATGAATGATTTCACAAAGTAGGATAAGATTTATACTTTTAAAATTTAAAATAGAGTTTTTGGGGCTCAAATGGTGAAAGGGACTAATTGATGAATACCCCACATACTTTAATAGCTAGATTCTTGAAGATTGCTTGAACTTGGAGGCTTGAACTATGGGATTCTTAGGGAAAGGAGCTTGGATTTTGTTCTTGGGAAGGAGGAGGATTTCTAATGAGTGATTTTGAGAGAAAGGGGCAAATAATTCCCTTATGGATGCCACCAATCATGTTATAAACGACTTGGGTTGTGCGAAAAAGACTCAATTGCCCCTAGAGCTCTTTAAACAAGAAGCTGGATATATGGAAACAATGCACCGTGTCCCTTAATCTGGGGTAGTAACCAACACACCACGACCCTTTTTCCCAAGAAAAGACTAATGCGCCATGGACCCCATCACTATGTAAAAGACTAACGCGCTGCGGGCTTATTGCGAAGTCTCACTTTCTCCACTATCCAAACATGTCCCAAACCCCATCTAAAAATCCCAAAAATATTCCGAGACATACTTTTAACCTCTCTAAACAAGTTCCAACTTAAAAACCAACTTCCCAGGGTTGGGAAGGCAAAAATAAAAATCCTTAAACTTTTGGGGTCTTGAAAATGACAAAGTCCTCAATACTTAGTGAAATTTTCAAGCTTTGGACCTTTTAAGCATGCAACTACAACTGAACCAAGCTTAGAATCTTATGGGGTATTACAATATCTCCCCCTTGGGAACATTCATCCTCGAATTAGACTTGTTAAGCTGAGAATACTAATGCAACTAAGATCATATACTGAATATGCTTGACTTGGAACATGATTACATATTTGTGCCTGAAGCATGATACATGAACTAAACTAATTTCATTCAGAATGGTTACATAGATGAAATAGAGAACAGAAAAGAGTCAATTTAAGTTAAATCATTACCTCAAGCTGAATCTGAGTTTGTAGAGAAAAGATGATAATACTTGGCTCACATATCTGCTTCTGCTTCCCAAGTAGCTCCCTCAATTGACTGATTCCACCATAGAAATTTAACCAAGGAAACTTCTTTATTCTTTAACTTACAAATCTAACGATCAAGGATCTCAACTGGGTGTTCATTGTAGGAAAGGAAATCCTTAACTTCCATAATTTCTAAAGGAACAACAGAAACTGACTCACCAATGGATTTCCTTAACAAAGAAACATGGAATACCAGATGTACTGATTCCAAATCTGTAGGCAACTCAAACTCATAAGCTACCTTCCCAAAATGTTTCAAGATTTTTAGGTGGGCCAACATAGCGGGGACTGATTTTCCACTTCTTGCCAAATCTCTTCACTCCCTTTATAGGCGAAATCTTAAAATAGACTAAGTCATCAACCTCAAACTCAAGATCCTAAACTCAAGATCCTTTTTTCTTACGTTTGTATAGGATTTCTGGCGGCTTTTGTCTATCTTTAATCTTTCTTGAATTAACTGAACTGTCTCTATCGCCTCAAACACTAAATCTAGTTCTATCAAAATAGCCTCACGTGCTACAAATCAACCAATATGAGATCTATATCTCTTTCCATAGAGAGCCTTAAACAGAGCCATCTAAATATTAGAGTGATAACTATTGTTGTAAAAAACTCAATGAAAAGTATGTGGTCATCCCAACTACCTTTAAATTCAATATCATAGTCCCTCAACATATCCTCTAAACTCTGAATGATCCATTCTACTCAACTATTTTTCTGAGGATGAAAAGCTATGCTGAGATAAACTTGGGTACCAAGACCCATTTAAAATGCCTTCCAAAAGTGAGAGGTAAACTGAGTACCTTTATCTGAAATAATAGATAATAGAATCTTGTACAACTTAACCAACTCTCTAAGATAGAGTCTAGTATAATCCTCATCTTAATACGAAGTATGAACTGGCAAGAAATAAGTTGATTTGGTCATTCTATCCATAATAACCCATATCAAATCATGCTGATGACACGTATGAGATAACTCTATCACAAAATCCATGATCACCACTTCCCACTTCCAAGTGGGGATGATAAAATCCTACAACATACCACTAGGCCTTTGGTGCTCCATTTTAACCTCCTGATAGTTTGAACACTTAGCCCCAAACTCTACAATATCCTTCTTCATACCATTCCACCAATAAATTTCCCATAAATTACGGTATATCTTAGTGGTTGATGGATGAATAGAGTACCGCATACCATACGTGTCTGCTAAAATTCACTGCCTCAAACTATCAACACACGAAACACATAACCTAACTTGACAATGACGCATACTATCTCCACCTTAGAAGAGAACCTCTACTTTTTGATCTCTAAATGCCTCCTTCAACTTAACCAAATTGGGATCCTTATCTTATTTTTTTCACTTCGATAACCTATGGAGATTTTGAACCACCATGAACTCATATACTACGCTCAATTGATTCTACCAACAAAACTCCTAACCTAGCAAGATAATGAACCTCATGGACTAACTTTTTTTATTGTCCTTAATATGGGCAACACTACTCATAAAAATCTAGTAAGGGCATCCTCTACTACACTGGCCTTACCCGGATGATACAACAGACTCATATCATAATCTTTTAACAACTCAAGCCACCTTTTCTGAAGAAGATTCAGTTCTTTCTACATGGACACATACTGTAAGTTCTTATGATCTGTGAACACATCAGCATGAACTCCATAAAGATAGTACCTCCAAATCTTTAAGGTGAAGACAACAGTTACCAACTCAAGATCATAGGTTGGATATTTTTCTTATGGGGTTTAAGCTGCCTAGAGGTATAGGATATGACCATACTTATCTGCATTAACACACAACCAAGACCAGCTATGGAAGCATCACAGTAAACTACAAATCCATCTGAACCATCTGGCAAAGTTAAGACTTGGATGAATGAAAGAAGAGTCTTCAACTCCTAAAAACTTTTCTTGCACGAATTTGACCACTAAAACTTGACCTTATTCTGAGTCAATAGAGACATGGGGGATTAAATAGAAGAAATCCCTTCAACAAACTATCTATAATACCCAAAAAAACCTAAGAAACTCCTGATATCTGTTGGAGAGATGGGCCTAAGTCAATTTCTCACTACTTTGGTCTTTTGAGGCTCAACTAAGATGCCATCACCGAAAACTATATGGCCAAGAAAAGCTACCAATCTTAGCCAAAATTTGCACTTTCTAAACTTAGCAAATAACTGACAATCTCTAAGGGTCTGCAACACAACCCTTAGATGATTTGCATTGTCATTCTTGGGTTGATAATTTGCCTGATCATTCTTATCATGGGAATAGACAAAGATATCATTAATGAAGACTATGACGAACATGTCCAAGTACTTCTTAAGCACCCTTTTTATCAAGTCCATGAAAGCTGTAGGGGCATTTGTAAGTCCGTAGGACATAACCAAAAATTTGAAGTGACCATATCATGTTTTGAAACCCAACTTCAGAATGTCACATTCTCTCACTCTAAGCTGATGGTATCCGAATCTGAGGTTCACCATAGATAAATAATCAGCACCCTGAAGCTGGTTAAACAAGTCATCAATTCTTAGGAGTGGATACTTATTCTTGATTATGACTTTATTCAACTGACATTAGTTAATGCACATTCTGAGAGAATCATCTTTCTTATGCATGAAAAGGAATGGAGCACCTCATGGAGAAACACGAGGACTGATGAAACACTATCTAAGAGATATTTTAACTATTCCTTCAATTCCCTAAGCCTTTCCGAAGCAATTCTATAGGGTGGAATAGAAATAGGCTGGGTTTCTAGAAAGAGACCTATTCTGAAGTTGATTTCCCTCTCGAGAGAAACTCCTAAATGTCTTCAGTGAACATATCTATAAATTTATTTACTAATGGAACTAACTCAAGATTTGGAGTTTTGAAACTGGAGTTCTTGAATTAGATGAAATGGTAAATACATCCCGTGGATATCATATTTCTTGCTCTAAGATAGGAAATAAACTAACCTTTAGGCACCGAAGTACTACCTCTTTATTCAATAACTATCTTATTAGGAAACTAAAACTGAATGACTCTATTTATCTAATCAACTAAGGCATAACATGAGTAGAGTCAATCCATACCGAGAATGACATCAAAATCAGTCATCTCTAACTCCACAAGATCAACTAAAGTGATTTTTTGAGATACTATGACTGGGCAATTTTTGTATACTGATCTGGCTATAATAGATTTACCCACTAGGGTACACACTAGGAAAGGCTTTGCTAACATTTTGGGACTGATACCAAAGTTGATGGCTATATAAGGAGTCATAAATAAAAGTAAAGCTTTGGTGTCTAATATAACATAAATGTTAAGATAAAAGACCTGTAATGTACCTTTATCCATATCAGGAGAACTTTTCTAATCATGCTGAGTCTAGAAAGAATACAATCTAGTCTGGCGCTGTCCACTAGTAGCACTGGAAGTGGCACTTTGCTAAGTCGAGCGATTGGATGGAGTGATCTGGTACTCTACTAATGGCACTAGAAGTGACTCCCATGATATCTGTTACTTTCTTTACCATTCTGTCACTTTATTCTCTATGTATAGAGATTCATGTGGATTATTCTCAAACTTGGACCCAAAAAACAAATGGGGATTCATCTGACTGAAAAATCGATAATTTGTTCTGAGATAATTTATAATCTGAAAGACTGAATTTTATATAACTGAATAACTAAAAATTTGTACACTTGGTCAAGCAAATCTGAACTGAGTTACGCTAAATACTGACTAAAACTGTGGGACCTATTATGTAAATGACAAGCCCTAATTTGATCTAATCGCGGCCAACCTATATCCCCAGCTGGAAAGGTGTCAGTACTGTTCCATAGGTACTAACACTGGTTGTGTGGATCCACTAAACTGGTGTCCTGAAGGCTTGGGAGTCACCCTGTACTAGCTGGTGCTCTCATGAGATATATACTAACCCTCATTTATCAAGAAGACATCTCAAACCCTATGCTGGCTAAGTAGTTCTGAGACTCAGGGAATGCTACTAAAGGTCATACCCTCTACTGGCAGGTGAGACCTTATCCCTAGGTTCGCTCGATGCTAAATCCTACTCCCAATTGAACTGAAACTGGTACTGAACTTAACTAAATTCAACTGAACATTATTTCTAATGGTGTTTATCATGATCATAAATAATTGATTTTATTAAGAAGATTTATGGCTTAATTGACATATTACTTAAAAGTTTGAAATCATGTAAAGCACATTGATATCGGGTCTTCATTACCCTCCAACACTAAAGGATCATAAAATATGATATCAAAGCTTAGAACTATAATATAGACTCATGGTTCAAATACCCAAAGTCTAAACATTTTACCAAATAAGTGAGAAACATGAACTTGAACATGGAAATGTGATAAACATGAGAAAACAATATGATTAAATAGCTATATTCATAATTTTGGGATCTAACATGAAATAAATGGAATATGACATGGAAATTTGCAACCCAAAATATGAAATAGCTTAATTCACTTGGAAACACTTGTCAACATAGCTTGTAAGAAATTTAGTAAGAAATTCATAGATTAATTTCATGAGATTTATGAATGATTTCATAAAGTAGGATAATATTGATATTTTTAAAATTTAAAATAGAGTTTTTGGGGATCAATGGGTGAAAGTGACCTATTGCTGAATACCTCAAATAGACTAATAGCTAGATTCTTGAAGATTACTTAAACTTGGAAGCTTGAACTATTAGATTCTTGGGAAAAGGAGCTTGGATTTTGTTATTGGGAAGAAGGAGAGTTTCTAAAGAGTAATTTTTAGAGAAAGGGACAAATAATTCCCCTATGGATGCTCTGAATCATGTTATGGGTGACTTATGTTGAGAGAAAAAGATCCAATTACCCCTAGATATCTTTAAACAAGAAACTAGATATATGGCACCAACACGCCGCATCTCTTACTCTAGGGGATTAACCAATGCACCGGGATCCTTTCTCCCTAGGAGAGACTAATACGCCACAAACCCTATCACTATAGGAGAGAGCAACGTGCCACGAGCTTATCATGGAGGCTCTCTATCTCCGCAATCCAAACATATCCCAAACCTCATCCAAAAATATTAAAACTCTCTCGATACATACTTTTATCCTCCCTAAACATATTCCAACTCAACAATCAATATCCCAGGGTCGAGAAGGCTAAAATAAAAATCCATAATATTTTGGGGTCTTTGAAATGGCTAAGTCCTCAATACTTAGTGTAATTTTCAAGCCTTGGACCCTTTAAGAATGCAATTACAACTTAACCATCTTAGAATCTTTTGGGGTGTTATATAACACAGTCTTTGAATTTTCTATACTCCAACTTATTTTTTGTCATTTGTTCCACATTCTAATCCCTTCATACTTTTACATTATGTGACAAATGTTATTCATATTAATAAAATGTAAGACTTGGGTTGCCTCCCATTAAGTGTCTTAGTAATTATTATGGCTTGACATATCTACCCATTGATCAAATATCTTTGAAGTAGAGTGCCTAAAGTTTAGCAACTCCGTGGACACCATTATATAAATATTTTAAATTGTGGCCATTTAACATGAACCTTCTATTCTCATGGTCCTCCAACTTATGTGCTCCACTAGAATAAGCATTCACCACTTTAAACAAGCCTTACCATTTTGACTTAAGCCTTCCCATTAAGAGTTTAAACCATGAGTTAAAAAATAACATGTCATTTATGAGTGGAGACTTTGCCACTTATTTATATTTTATTTTCATAGGATTTTGTGTCATTAATCTATTATATATGGCTAATTATTCTTTGAATTATTTTTAATTATGGTATTTTAGATTTATGAGGAGTTTTGATGGAAAGAAGTGGAAATGGGATGAAAAGAGCTAAAAACAAAGAAAAAAATGTAAAATAAAAGAGCTAGAAAAAATCATAGAAATGGCCCTCAAGTACGACTTACACGGCATAAGGACTGCTTAACCGATAGTCAACATAAGTCAATAAGCCCTTAAGTGACAGGATCGATCACTTTTGTGATCATGAATAAGCTAATCAAGGATCACTTAAGTGATCACTATGACCACTTATGTTGTCCGGTCAAAGTCAAGGGAGTAGCTTAAGTAACCATTAGGACCTCTTAGCGATTTGTGGGTTAAATTTCATTAAATCTTGATCCCTAGACATTCTAACATAAATTTTGCATAATTTATAACTTTGTAGTCTAGGGTTCTTGATGAAACACTCTTAGAATTGAATATTTCAAGCTTTGTATTGTTAATTTCTCACACTTTTTTTTCTTTTCCTTGATTTTTATACTATTTGGATATGGTTGAATTTGATACTTGAGTATTTACATTTAGAGATAATGCAATTCTTATGTATTGAGTTTAGATTTTGACTCTATCTTATGCTTTCCTATTGACTAATTACTCTTGATTTGGAAAAGGGTTTTGATTATCTAAATTAATCTTATGGTCTATTATTTCTAGTTTAGTTGAGCTTGAAAGAGGTTATTGGAGTGGTTATTCCCCATCTAACTTGATTAGTTAATATCTTGAAATAGCTAATCAAGGTTCGGATATATTAGTTTAGGGTGATTTGGGATATATGACCCATCTTATGCAATTTTTTGCTAGATGTAGTCAAATCATAACTAGCTAAAAGTTGGTTTTCTGATTTATGCTTCTTAGCTTGGTTAGAAAGAACAAAAGAGGACTAAACACTCAAAGTTTGGAAGATATTAATTGGTGATTCAAATTAAAGGCTAATGTTTGGAAGATGTTAGCTGGTGATCCAAATCAAAGGCTAATTTGCTAAGCCCATGGTTAAATTATGAGTAGTTACTTAAATGCAGTGGATCATTGATAGAATTGATTATCTGTGTCATGTTCCTTGTTTCCATCAATGTGAAAGCCATCGATCACTTCTTTAAATTTAAATTGGTTTTATCATTATTTTATTTATATATCTAGGTGAATACAATGGGTGAGGATATGCATCTCTTGCATCAACCCATGCATATTTAGTGAGAAAAATGAAAATGATGAGGAGCCTTGTGAAATATCAATCTCTCAATTGCCATAGATTTGAACAATTCTCAAAATAAAGTTGCTGAAGAAGAGGTTTCAAGTCATGGGATTGAGCCAAATAAGAGATGAATTACATGTAAATGCCAAAATAAATATGTGGCCTAGGTTTAAGAAAATGAACAAAGTTGTGATGAAGAAACCTCAAATTCTCTAAGATAACAAGTTGAGGAGATGTTGAAATACAAAATTGAGAAAAATGAGAAATGTGGGAAAGTCTTGGCTAAGTGGTGGGACCTAGTTTAACTTTTTTATGATGAAAATTTAACAATATGACCTAGTCTAACATTATGACCTAGTCTAATGTTGAAATGCACAATGGAGAAGAATGAGAAATGTGGGAATATTTAATGTTTTCAACTTGATATAATGTTACTAATGATGTATAAATCTCTCAAATTTCTTGTTGAAAGATGTCAAGTATTGGTTAAAATTAAAATGGCTACCCAAAAATTAGAAATCAAATCGAATTCAAAAATTAAAGAATATAGTGGTCAATGTCAAATTGTCATGAAAACTTATGATGGTATGGTTTCTAATGAAAATATGGGTGAGATAGATTTTGACGAACTTTTAGTGATTTGCAGACCAACTGAACCAAAGAAAATAAAGTATGACAAAATTGTGGAAGTATGACTAGCGTTAAAAGAAAAAAACCAAATCCTTTGTGAAGACTCTCATTTATTTTGGGGTAAGAATGTCAAGGAAGTGGTAAATTAGGTGTAATGAACATCTAGGTAATTTTCTTGATTTTTGCACATTTTTGGTATTCCGAGCCTCCCTACAATAGCTTTAGCTCATTTATGACTTGCCGAAACTGTTGGTTTAGTTATTAGACAGTTCGTTTGGGTTTTAGGCTCATTTTCTATTTTGGAGCTTTTTGTTTTATGGAATGGTCTTGAACCAAAAATCCTATTAGATTACCATGGATGAGAATTCTGACACCTTCATCAACTTTAGAATATTAATTTTAGGGTAAGGGGACCCTTGGTTCTTGTCCCAAGGCATCCAAACTTGTTTTAGGCTATTAGATGGATTATATAAAAAATGTAACTATAGGTGTAGGAGCCATATTTAGTTCAAAAAATCTCAGATGAAAGTTTTGATGGTTCAACTGAGCCTTAAACGATGAATTTTGTCTGGTAGCATAGTTTTTTTTTACGTGCATGGGGTTTTGAACAAATTTTAAACACTCGGTCAGAGTCTATTTTGGACTTAGAAAATCTAATGCATCAGGTAGCTAGTACAACTGCTTAAGTGGCTATTTGACCATTTAAGCGGTCATCACTTAAGGTCATTTGTTGCTTTAGCACCCTTGGCTATTTTGGCAAGGGCTGCTTATGCAAACAATGTCCACTTTACCCGACATCGCTTTAGCGGCCTAGAAGTCACTTTTGATATACCCGCGCTTCGTGGCAAACTGCTTTACTAGTCAATGAGCCACTTAAGCAACTACTGCTTAAGAGATAGAGTGACCGCTAAAGGGGCACCTGATTATTTTTAAATCTCCTTTCTCACCCTATTTTCCATCATTTTCTTCATTATTTTTACACCATTTTGTGAGTTTGAAGAGATGAAAAAGTTGGGAATCATCCATTGAAGTAAAGGTAGGCTAGCCAAACACTCCTTGGTCATTTCCCAATAATTTTTCCATCTAATTTCATGGTAAACTTTTAGAGATTTGGTCATAAAATACATAGGCTTTAGGGGACAATTTGGATCCCGATTCATGAACCATTTCTACTCAAATTTTGAGCACACCTTTCATGTTCTTTAAGGGACCTTATGATGAATTCAATTTTGGATTCTATATGGGAGCCCTGCAGGCCCATTCTTGATCTGAATTTTGGCTCGACCCTTTATATAGAAATATGGGTATCATTGTAATCCTAATGACATGTATATTACTATTTTTATTGAATGTCCACATTTTAAGATCATCAGGCAAAGATGAATGATTTATAGGCTACTCAAGGACTTGTCGTTCGACATCGAGGAAGGTTTTCAGCTACTCTTCTTCATGAGATAGTGTATTATATATATTTTATGTTTGGTATGAATGTTATAATGTTCTTATGTCTATAATACCATAGCTTAGCCTAAACTATGAGTCTAGGGAATAAAAGGGTGAATTGACCCTTAAGATGAAACACCAGTTATGCTTATAGGATCTTATTAACCTTGGTTACTAGCATGTTAGACATAGTTGAGGCTAATTACTCTTTAGTATAAGGCTTACTACTTGAACCAATGGATTATTATGGATTATTGAATTATGGTATTATTATTATGCTAGTTATATATTATTGGTCCTAGGGCCATGCTACAATATTAGTTGGACTCCGGGTCAGTGATTTATCCCCATAAAGGACTTAGTAATAGTGTATGATGTTTAGATACTTATAATTTTATTTTTTTGAAGCGGGTGATGGAATACATAGATTCGGTATATTCATGCTCACTTAATGTTACAATTCTAACTAAAACATGGTTTTACTACTATTTTTCTAAAAAGGGATTTATTTCTACATTTCACTTTTAAAATAGATTCTATCATAATGAGAATAATACCACCTTAATGGATGATTTATGAACTCTTAAAACTAAAAATAATATTTTAGGGATTTAGTCGAAATAGCCTTTGGTCCATAATTTTACTATTGTTATTTACTTTGGCCGAGAGAGATTTTTACCCTATCTATTGTTTGAAACAGATTTATTCTCGTAGTTGATCTTGAGCAATAAACTTATAGACTTATACTCTTTTAGCAATAGTTCAAGTTTATGAATTTATTATATATCCATCTCTCTAGTACTAGATGGAATATATTAATCATGATTGGAAATCTTAGATCGAGATTAGGTCGGTGTATATAGGTACTACCAAAACCCTAGGGCCCGCTTTATTTATAAGCTATTATATTAGAGAAGAAAGGTCTCTATAGGGCTTGCCTTTATGAGACCTTGAGTTGGAAAAGGTGTATATGCTGGGTTACATTATGAAACTTAGATTGGTTATGTTATTATTGATTACCTTGGGTCCATTCATGCATACACATTATCTATCATTAGTATATTGTTTGGTCCCTATATTTATCAAATTTATGGGGATTTGTATTGGTATAAGTTATAAGTATTGTTTGTTGTATGCTGTGTGATGATTAAGCCTTATAGTTTATAGGGCTGTTAAGGTATTGTTTGTCTGGACTAACCGATTAGTTTATTGTTATTATTACATTAAGTTCGTGGCTGGTTGATTATTGAATTGTATTGAGATTTGAGGTATGATTTTAATTTTTTATTTTACTTTATTTTAATATGAATAATTATCTCATGTTTAGACATTTTTATTAGGGACCGTTATTATGCCAACACTAGGTCCTACTATGTTAAGAGGCCTTAAGATATCAATATGACATCCTTAGGTTGCACCTTTGAGTTAGTTTTGTATATATATATATATATATAACTATAGTATTGTTGTGTATCATTCTCTTTCTTCATTTATTCATGTTGTATATACATTCCTTGGGCTTGTATATTACTATGCATCCTTTTTCTACCCTTTATTATTTTATTAGCTAGTGATATATGATGTAGTGCTTAGTACTTGAGTACAACTAGGATAGTATAGTTCATCCGTAGTGCCTTCATAGTTTTATTATGTTAGATTCCTGGATATTTAGCTGTAGTTTACATTCCTTCTTGTATGTTATCTATAAATGCCTTATCTTTGGAGCTCAATCGGCAGTTGCCTACTGAGTACCATATAATTGGTACTTATACTACACTTCTGTAGCCTGTAGATCATAGTACAGGTTTTCTTCCTTATTGTGTTCATTGTGCAGAGCAGCTATGTAAATTAATCTCTATGTTGTATTCAGAGATTGATTATAGCTGTATATTCATTTAGTACATTATTTTGGTATTCTTATTATATTAGAAGCTCTTGTACTGATTCCACCAGGTTTTAGGAATACCTTACATGTATTAGTCTTTTATCATATCACTTCTACAATCTTAATTCATTTTCCTTGGTAGTCCATTACTAATAGTTTTGGACTATGGGTTGGTTAATCTACTGGTGGGTAATAGTAGGTTCCATCATGACATGAGAAATTGGGTTGTAAAAAATTAGTGTCAGGGCCTAGGTTTACCAATTTGTTGGTACAAAAGCTTAGTGTCTAATAGATTCTTATGGATAAGTGCGTAGACATCCATATCCTATCATTGGAAGGATACATGGCATTCTTAAGAAATTCAATTCTTCACTCTATGTCGTGTGTCGTTATTTTTATGTGCCCCATGTATATTTGTTGACTCTGTTTTTTCACTTACAAATGATACAAGGTTATTGATAGATATGGATGGGATTTTGGAATGTGTTTCTTGATTTTTAGTATAGCATTAGACTATGGAGTTACAGGTTAACATCAAAGATCTTCAATATCGGCCAGAGGATTAAGTTCTATCCTGGGCTTCAGTATAGTTTGTGACTACTTCAGCCTTTCAAGACAATGAAGATTTTGAGTACTTTTATGGATACTTTAGAGCTAGAGATAAGGTCTAATTCTTTGAGCAATTATTAAGCCAGAGATAATTTTTTTGTGTGTAGGTTCTTTGTCAATTTCAAAGTATAATGTTAGGTTTCTTGAGTGGTTCAGATATATTTATATGCTATATCCTTCAGAACATAAGATGGTGCATGGATTATTAGAGGATTAGCTCTACCACTCTATTTGATGTTAGAGTATTTAAGAGCAGTTGAGTCTTCCTTTTCTTAGGTTGTTAATCATGTGAGATCCATAAGGAGAGTATGCATTGAGACTTTTAGAGGTGGATATAAGAGGCCATATTATAATTACAGTTCTATTGGTATTCTACTTGATAGTGAGGATTCTCTCTATAGAGATCAACTATACTTATAACACATCAGTTCTATGTAGGTAGCATCATAGACTATAGGTGGAAATTAGTCATAGTGGCCATAGCGGATTGATTTCTCATCAGACTATATAGAGTATCTGGTATGGATCTTTAAGTTGTGAAGGCCATTCTGGAACAATGGGCACAATATATTGGAGTGTTTTAGAAGCTTGCTGTGGTTGTAGTAATCTAGGATATTGGTTTAGGGAGTGCCTTGGATGTGAGTTGGTTTCTTAGACAGAGTTGACATATGTTCCTTTGCAGCTTAGGGCCCCTGAGGTATACTATGATTGTGAGAAGGATGGTCATTTCAGTATAGAGTGCCCCCGACATTGGTTTGTTAGCCAGTTAGGATCAACTTGTATTTCTCGCTAAGTTAGGGCTTTAGGGGTTTGCTACGACTATAGAGACATCAGTCATTAGTCCAAAGATTGTCCCTGTTAGGGGATTATTAGTCATTCATCTCATTTAGATCAGTCTCATAGTGGTGCGACATCTTTAGTTAGAAGCAATGTACTTAGTAGCTTGGTTTTTGTTTGGAACCACTCAGATTCGTACTCCTTTGGGCACATTAGGCAAGTGAGTTTGGAATCCATCATAATTGCTGTTTTTTTTATTTCTTGCATTTAACTTTTTATTTGAGCATATTGGGGTTTTTGTACCCATCGATGATTATGTGTCGTAGTAGGTTTTATTGATTTTTGTCCGCCTTGGTATAGAGTTTATGATTTTATGATTGCCTCAATATATGATATTTTGTAGTAGTAGATGGATTGGATCAGTGCTGATATTTCCCTAGGGGGTGTAGCACTTGGGTTCGAGTCCTATTTACCTTTGTATATTAGCCTTCTTATGGCCCTATAGTGGTGCTTTTTATTAATTTTTATTTTTGGTACCAGTTGCTCTTGATACCGATGTTTCTGCCATTATTGTTATTACTGACATTATTTGATGTTGATCGATCCTTGCTTGATAGACAACTAGACTGGAACTATCTAGTTAGAATTTCCTTCTTTATGATTAATGTTCATTGGCCCAGGAGGCTAGCTCGATTGGATGATTGCTCTCTTTAAGAAAGGTGAGGTTGGTTATTTTTCTTCTTTTATTTGCAATGTAGATCAGTCATTCAGTGGGCTATGGAAGTAAAGATTGGATGGCCTTCTAAGGTTTTGTTATAGCTCCAGAGTTGGAGATTTGGTTATATTGCCCATTTTTGAGTTAAGATTCTAGTGATTGGATTTTGGTTGGTAGAGATTTCAACATTAGTTTCCTTCTTTATAACGCATTTTTGATATGGACTAGTTTAGGATCCGTTCCTTTAATTAGGCTATTTCATCCATTTCTAAAAGTCAAGAGGTCTTGGAATTGACTTGTAGGGTCTTTGGATTCATTTCATGGTGATGGTTTAATTTTGGCATTGGTGTGGAGTTGTATACTTCGTTCTTGCCGTGATATGGTTCTTGTTCTAGTGGAATTAAGAAAGGTAAAGATAGGTGATTTTTTCTGTGATCTCTTCTTAAGGTGGTAATTTTGGTATTTATTTCTGAGATGGAAAATTGGATTGATTAGTTTTTGGTTAAGGTTACTTTTCTTTGAGTTGCTAGAGTTTTTATTATTGCTAGTACAATTTACTGCCTTGGTGAGTTCTAGCATATGCTTTGATGAGTCATGCCCTCCAACAAATATGGATTTGATTTATTGTGACTTTATCCTGTGGTGTTTTCCTTTTTTGTGATTTTAGTCCTCAGTTATGTCTCGACATCGACTCTAGAAAGATCCAGTAGGGATATTCCTAACATTTGATAGTGAAGGTGAGTTGGGTGTTTTACCTCTATTTAGAATTATCAATTTCAATTTTGGGATTAGACACCTTAGAATGGCAGCTTGAAGGTTATAATAGATTTGAACTATGGATGCTTACCGATCTACAAGATTGGTTTAGGTGGTTGAGATCGAGTAGTTCATCCTTGGTGTTGAGAGTTATTCTAGAAGTCATACAATTGGGTGCGACCTTTGTTTTTAGAGTTGTCTCAGTTGGGGTTTTCTATTGGTTGGCTAAGCCTATTCATTGTGTACCTATTTGATCTTTTCAGTTTACATGTATTCGGGTTTGTACACATTAAGATGATAGCCCGTTGGCACTTAGTGATGGTTCTTCTATTTTTGATCTAAATTTTAGTTGTTTTTTAGAGTTTCGGATTATGTACTCAACATGGGTAGTGGCTCAGGTTGAGCCTTGTTTAGTTTCATCCTCAATTGATGGGACATCTTGGAGAGGATTGTTTAGTGGTGGATATTTATGCTTTGGACTCCCAACTGTCAGTTTCGAGGGTCATCCAGACCAGTTGTAGCGTTAGTAGTGGGTTACAAACTTGGGTCATCTCTATTTATGTGCCCAAGTACTGCTTTATAGGCTTATTCTCATGCTTTCCACTGTAGATTTTGGAGGATCAACTTTAGTTCATTAATGATTATGCGATGGAGTTGCGCAGATAGGACTTAGGTGATTTACTTCTTGGTTTAAAGTGTATAGCAGATTTGGAAGGAAAAATAAGGTTATATTTCTATATTGGAGTTGGTTGTTTGATTCATTCCTTGGATTGCCTCTGGATTAGATGGGTTTTTACTTGGTTGAACTAGTATCGATGTGGTATCACTGTGTTATGGTTCAGATTTGCATGGATTAACCTTTTTTGGTTCTATGGCATGCCAATTGGTTGTTGAGTTTGAGTCCTAGTTGTTCTAAAAGTAATGTAAGGACGTATGTTGAAAAAGGGATACCTACAGAAAAATCCCTTAAAAATGTTATCCCTTATAGAGATTATCTGCGGAGTCGTGGTAGGAATATGCGGGCCTAGTACCTCGACCTTTCGAGCCTTTGTGATTTTTCTATCCATTGACTTTCGCAGATGAAAGTCCTTTAGTAGTGAAGATTGTAATTAACCTCTAGGTCATTCCCTCTATTTTTGTGTATTTTTGGCATTTTGAGCCTCTCCACAACAAATACAACCCATTTATGACTTGCTGGAACTGTCGATTCAGTTGTTTAATAGTTTGTTAAGGTTTTAGGATCATTTCCCTGCTTTAGTGTTTTCACTATTAAGGAATTGGTTCAACCAAAACTATTAGTAGATGACCTCAAATGAGAATTTCGACGATGTCATAACCTCTGAAATGTTAATTTTAGGCTAGGG
Organism: Capsicum annuum; assembly: GCF_002878395.1. NCBI lineage: Eukaryota > Viridiplantae > Streptophyta > Magnoliopsida > Solanales > Solanaceae > Capsicum > Capsicum annuum. The sequence goes on from NC_061121.1 coordinate 116,121,004, forward strand.
GACCCTTGGTTTAGGTCCCAAGGCATCTAGACTTATTTTGGTCTATTAGGTGGATTATATGAAAAATAAAACTATAAGTGTGGGCCCTACATTTAGTAAAAACGATTTTAGATGAAAGTTTCATGGTTTCATTGAGCCCGAAATGTTGAATTTGGTATGGTAGCATAGTTTGTTTGCACATACAGGGTTCCGAACTAATCTCGAACACCAAATTAAAGTCCATTTTTAACTTAGAAAATCTGATGCATTAGGTTACTGGTGCAGCCGCTAAAGCAATCATTTGATCGCTTAAGTGGTCATCTCTTTAGCTACATTTTTTCTCTTTAGCACCTTTGGCCATTTCACTAGGGGCCACTTAATTGAACAATGCCTACTTTAGCGGCCAAGGCATCAATTTAGGGGTACTCGCACCCCGTACCAGATCACTTTAGTGGCCGAGGAGTCATTTAAGCGGTTGTAACTTAAGCTACTAGGTGACCTCTTAAGAGGCAATTGAGGATATTAAAATCCCCTTTCTCACCCGATTTCCATCGTTTCCTTCCCTATTTTTACTCCATTTTGAGAGTTTGAAGAGAAGAAAAAGTTTGGAATCATCGATTGAATCTAAGGTATGATAGCCTAAAACTCTTTGGTCATTTCCCATTAATTTTCCCATCAATTTTCATCCTATTTCTTGGTAAATTCTTAGAAATTGGGTCTTAAAATTCCTAGATTTTAGGGGATGATTTGGGCCCCGATTGGGTCTTAACTTTGAGCACAGATTTTGTGTCCTTCGAGGAACTTAGTGCTGAATTTTATTTAGGATTCTATTTGCGGGCCTCGCAGTTTTTTTCTTGACCCAAATTTTAACCCAACCCTTTATATAGCAATATGGGTTGTTGTAATCCTTATGACGTGTAGATTACTATTTTGATAGCTTGGCATCATTTCAAGATTGTAGAGTAAAGAAGAACAATTTATGGGCGATTTAAGGACTTGCGGTTCGGCATCAAGTTAGGCTTCTATCAACTCTTCTTCACGAGATAATGCATTCTATATATTTCATGTTAGGTAAGAATGTTATGATGTGATTATGGGTAGAATGCCATGACTTAGCCTAAACTATTAGTTTGGAGGATAGAGGGGTTAATTGACCCTTAAGATGAAATACCAGTTATGATTATAGGATCCAGTTACCCTAGGTTACTAGCATATTAGACTTAGTTGAGGCTACTGACCCTTTAGTATAAGGTTTACCACTTGACTCGGTGGACTATTATGGTTTCCCATATTATTGTATATGGTTATACTGGTCATATATTATTGGTCCCAAGGCTGTGTATGATATTAGTTGGACTCTGGGAAAGTGATTTATCCTTGTAAGGGATGTAGCCGTAGTCTATAGATATTTATATGCTTATAATTGTATTATTTGGATATTGGTGATGGAAAGCATGGATAGTAAATTCACGCTCGCTTAATGGTACGATTCTAATGAAAAACATGGTTTTACTACTATGTTGAGATTCGAGTTACTTTATTGTTATTATTATGGTTAGTTTGTGGCAAGTTGATTATGAACTAGTATTGAGATTTGAGGTATGATTCTAATTCCATTCTCTTACATTTATTTTATTATGGATAATATCTCATATTTAGACGATTAGAGATCCTAATTATGCGAACACTAGTTCCTACTATGATTTGGAGGCCTTAAGATGTCTGTTTGACTACCTTAGGTTGTACCTTTGAGTTAGTCTTGTATATATATATGTCTGTGTGTGTGTGTGTGTCTAGCTATAGTATTATCTTATATTCGTCTCTTCCTTCATTTATTCATATTGGATTGCTACTATATATCTTTCTTCTAACCTTTGTTTGCATATTGGTCAGTGATATATGTTGTAGTGTTTAGTGCCTGAGTATGGCTATGATAGGATAGTTCATCTTTAGTGCCTTCCTAGATTTATTATAAATATTTTACTATAGTTTACATTCCAGCTTGCATGTTATCTAAATTTGCATTATCCTTGGAGCGCATTAAGAAATTGCCTATTGAGTACCATGTGTTTTGTACTCATACTACACTTCTACAGTCTGCAAATCATCGTATGGGTTCTAGATATTGTTGTGTGCGTCATACCAAATAACTATGGAATGGTAATTTAAGGTGAGCTCCTAGCGTTTGGAGTATTACTATTCTTCCTCTTATGGATTAGACTAATCTCTATGTTGTATTTAGAGATGGGTTGTACCTGTATATTCATTTAGTACATTTTTGTGTTATTAATCTTTTGTCATATCTATTCTGATATCTTCATTAATCTCCCTTGGTAGTCCGTTACTAGCAATTTTGGAATACGGGTTGGCTTAGTGTCATGACCCAATTTACAAGTCATGATGGCACCTACCCTGTCCCATCTAGTAAGTAAGCCGAACTATAGACAAAAGTTGTTTGCAATAAAACAGTCATAAAGGTCAATTATATAGTAGAAAACCAACAAGCATTCCAAGACTCAGTAATATCGGTAGAAGAGCTACTCCAAAAGAACTATGAGTACTAAATAGTCAAATACAATCCATCTAGAAGATGAAACACTAGACACAGATAAATGGAAGGAATAATGGTAACTCCAACTCAAAGAGCTCATTAAATCTCCAAAATCAACTTTGCACAAACATCAAATCTGCAGCGACAACTAGTACTTGGATCAGCACCAAAGAGGTACAAAAGTGTAGTATGGGCACAAAAATCACGGGTACTTAGTAGGTATCATCAGCTGACTAAGCTAAATCATGATATAAATATGATAAGATACAAGATAGAATAAGCTAAGTCAACATAAAAAGGGCGAACCTAGAAATAAGCTCCAACACCTCTGTACATAGATAAATAAATGCTTATGAGAATGATAACATAAAAATTATATCAATAACTACAAGATTTCTACCCATAAGCTAATATGTGTGGAAAAGTAAATAACCAATGCAGGTCTCTATTGGTTTGAAGGGTACAATCAAGGAACTAACAATCGAATAACTAAAATTTACCAACTATTATGCCCTAACCAAAAATCCACCCATCCCATATTTCAATCTCTGAGTTTCTTTCAATCTCTCTCTAATCAACTGAAATTTCTCCATGGCTTCAAATACCATATCTGGCCCTATCAAAGTGGCCACATCCACTTCGAATCAACCGACTGGTGAGCTACATCTCTGCCCATAAAGAGCCTCTAGAAGGGCCATCTAAATACTAGAATTGTAACTATTATAATAGGCAAACCTAATCAATGGAAAGTGGTCGTCCCAACTGCCTTTAAAGTCAAGAACACATGCCCTCAATATATCCTCTAAAGGCTAAATGGTCATCCTTGCCTGACCATCTGTCTATGGATGAAAAATTGAACTGAGATGAACTTGGGTACCAAGACCCTTCTAAAAGGCTTTCCAAAACTGAGAGATAAACTAAGTACCCCTATCTGAGATGATGGACAACGGAACTCCATAAAATCTAACCAACTCTCTGATGTATAGCTTAGCATAATCTTCAGTTGTGTAGGACGTGTGAACTAGATAGAAAAGAGATGACTTGGTCAATCTGTCTATAATAACCCAAATCAAATTATGCTGATAATGTGAATGGGATAATCCAGTCACAAAGTCCATATTCACCTCTTCCCACTTCCAAGTGGGAATACCAAATTCTAGCAAGGTGTCACCAGGTCTTTGGTGCTCTACCTTAACCTATTAATAAGTTGCACACTTGGCTACAAAATCTGCTATATATTTCTTTATACCACTCCACTAATAGACTTCCAATAAGTCACAATACATCTTTGTGGCTTCCAGATGAATGGAATAACGTGCACTATGCGCTTCTTCCATAATCCGCTGCCTCAAATTATCAACACATGGCACATACAATCTACTTTGGTATCTCAACACACCATCTCCCCTTGGGGGAAAACTTTTACCTTTTGGTCTTTAACTGAACCCTTCAGATTGACCAAACTAGGATTGTTATCCTGCTTCTGTTTCACTTTAGAAAATAGATAGGATATAGAACTACTCTGGACCCAAACATTTCCTTCAGCAGAGTCAACAAATCTCATGCCCAATCTAGCTAACTAATGAACTTATTGAATTAACTCTCTCTTATCATTCTCCACATAAGTAACACTGCCCATAGACAATCTACTAAGGGCGTTGACAGTGACCAAGAGCACACACAAGTATACGTGGTCTACCAAGTAATATAGCGCCATTCAAAAAAAGCCAAATATCAATCCCGCAGAGACTTAATTTAACAACGATTTAATTTTAGTTCACCATTTAGAATAATTTAGTGCAAAAGTAACCAAAGAGAGAATTTTGAATTATTTTGTAAATTAAAAAATAAAATAACTAATGCGAAAAAAATAAATTCTTGGCACAATCAATGAGAAAACAAAGGGTTAAAGCACTTCGAACAATCATACTATGTTATTGAATCGCATCCGCTAAGTTTGCTTATCTTGGTTGTTGATTAGTAGGGTTAATTGCATGATCATGTTTTCCAACCTATAATCTTTTACCTAATGTGGATATTACAACTACATCGTTGATCGTGGAAGTAATGATCCAATTAAGTTAATTAAAGCTACCATCCTATGTATGAATCAAGTAAGGCATCTAAGTATATCCCCGTCCTAGATGCTAAGTTTAATTATATATTTTATAAACGAGGAAAAACCCAAACTTTGTTTATTCCCATGTTTTATCTACCTATTCCCTTTCCCGAGATTAAAAGGACGACAATATATTTATTTTATGGGTGATCAATCCATAAAATAATTAAAACAAGAATAAACAAACAACCAAATATGATAAGAAAAATTAACAAAATTAATTCAAAATAATAGTACTCATGTTCTTGACTTTAACCCCGAAAAAGGTTTTTTTAGCCCCTAATATTCATAATCACGATCCAAATAATTGAATACATGATATGAAAAATTAAATACTAAAAATAAAATTAAAACTTAATAAACCGTGTAGCCGCCTCTGTTTTATTCTCAAAACTGTGCCCACCCGTATCTAAGTAAAAAAGTGCGTGTCCAGGTCTGTGTGTTTTTAATATCCAAGAATTCTTTTTTTAGGTGACCAGATTTTGTCCCTTTTATATTATAATAATAATAATAATAATTCCAAAGAGAAATTGTATTAAAAGATGCCCAATATTCTGCCTTGGTATGTGTGCCACCACTTCAATTCATATTTGGACAATTCATGTCCGTGTCGACATTTTCAATTTGTGAACCAGCGATGTGACGTGTCGTCTTCTCTTCACGGTACTGGAATTAACATTGAAAAAATTTTCTAAGTATAAACTGTGTTCCCATGGACGTGACACGTTGACTCACTGGAATTTGCGTCCAAAAATCTGCTTAAGTGTAGAACGTCCTATATTTTGCCCATGCCTTTTATAGTGTATTTCTAATGAATTTCGGCCTTTAAATCATCAACATATCACCATATTTAATTCATAAAGCCTCCTACAATATCATACACCACATATTAAAGATCAAAGAAACACACTATTCTTAACAACAATCAAAATAAGAGCTAAGATAAACCAAATTCGAAATGAACTTCCACTTATTATTTTGACTCTTGACTTAATCAAATTGAACTTTGGACATTAACAATAAGTTATTCCACATACAATTTAAACACATTAGAATCCACCAAAACCAACTAGACACACACCTAGTTCAACCTAGTAAAACTAGTTTTCCGGGTTGAACTCTAAATGACTCAATTAAGCACAAAATTGTTTGAAAAATACTTTGGACATTGTAATCACATACTTGGACACTTAAATGCTTATTCATATCAATATGAACACGATAAGAACACAAATTTCTCTCAAAAAAAGGCGAAATAAACTAGAATAATGATACAAAAGTGTAGAAAACCACCTCAAATCATCACCCCACACTTAAATCCTTGTTCGTCCTCGAACAACTCTTTACTGTAAGCATAAAAATCTGAGGTGATGATACACTTCTATTAAATGAAAGACACTCAAGCTAGTACTACAATGACTACACAGAATGCAAGTTTCTACACAAAGCACGTTATTTACACAATTGATAGCTCATGAACACTACTTCAAAACTTCCTAGCCTCAAGAATTGACTCACCTAAGTTGAAAACTCATGCTTATCATTCAATCAAGGACATCATACAAATCACCACATTCATCAAACATGTGCCCCTTACAGTAAGAAAGTTACTCATAATCACTCACAATAATGCAATTTATAACATAATGGGTACAAGAATCAAATTACGCTCACTCTCACAAGAAATTCACAAGTTACACATAATGAACCATAGGCTTTCCCTTAGTGTAGTGCTCCACTAATATCGGAATGTAAAACTTAAAATCAATTAGGACCCTTTTGAGTTGTAATGTAGGCTAAGGGACAGGTTGGAAGTATTTGGTAATAGTGACTAACCTCTCTAACCACTTTAATACACTACATTATGCATTTAAAACCAATCTCCAACAATCAAATTACACCATGTTTTGTCTACCCCATCTCTTTTATTTTTGCCCCATCTCTTTTAAGCATTTTCACAAACACTTGGTGGACGCATAGTTTACTACCACATGAATCAATTTTTTTTTCACAATAATGGAAATATTTTTTTCATCAATTATATTACATCAATTGACTACACATTGATTGTAAACACCAATAACTATTACCTAGGGGCATCAATTTCACCCTTTTCTTCTTCAATTTCTCAAACTCCTTTCTCAATTGTTTTTTTTCATTAAAGCACTTAGGAGCTTTTTTGGATCAAATTATGGTCTATTAAAAAAGGGATTAGGCTAGGTATGAGGTTGCCAAAGAAAAATCTAAAGGCTCAATGGGGTTTAACTAGGATAATACACAAAGATAGGTAGAAGAAGGTAAAAACAAGGGTATCAAAGAAATGCCTAAATTATCTCCTAAACCCACATTATTTATTTTGCTTTACACAGCCAACGGGCCAGTTCTAGACATCATATGCAATAAGGAATATACAAAAAAATCTTACACTCACATGACACATGCTCAACTCAATAGGATCATCATAGACTCTCAACCAATAATAGCATGAATTCAAATTTAAGCCAACAAGTACAAGAGTCACAAATATGAGCATAAGAGTCTCAAAAATAGTAATTCATTCAATCAACATGCTTTTACCAACAAACCCACTTGCATCATGTAATAAAAAATAACACTAACAAGAATATCTCACTTATTCCTAACCTAAAATTTTTTAAATTGAGTTAAAATTTGGGAATTTCCCCATACCACACTTAAAAATCTACTTTGTCCCTAAAGTAAGCTTTGAAGTAAAAAGATATAAATACTACCTGAGGCCTCTAGGCCTAGCTAGATGCATCTTCACACAAAAAAGAGATCTATGGGACCCCACACTTAATTTTTGTCATGCTTCAAGCTCAAGATTATTGTACTCAGGCTTCTCATTAACATGTGACTCAACCAAAAACAAAAACTACATAAAATAAAAACTAAAAAAAGAATTGAAAAGAAAACATATCTTATCTTGGGTTGCCTCCTAAGAAGCGCTCGATTTAGTATCACGGCACGACTCATATCAAATCAACCATATTTCTTCACCCTTTTACTTCATTTTGGGAACCATTTTTTCATTCGTTTCAAACCTCTTTTACCTTTTAAAAGATTGGGAATTGGTGGTTTTATCTTAGGTCGCTCAATCAGGCATTTAGAAGAAGTCTTTAGTGGCTTAGGCACCCCACACACATCCATTTCAAACATAATGATCATGCATACATCTTTATATAAGGGATTTTTAATGGGGGCCTTATTAACATCAAATACCACTTCTTCATCATCTACCCTCATCTTGAGCGTTCCTTCTCTAATATCAATTAAAGCCCCTCCGGTTGCTAAGAATAGACATGCCAAAATAATTGGTACCTGTTCGTCTTCCATAAAATCAAGAACAAAAAAATCAATAGGAATAACAAATTTACCAACCTTTATGAAGACATCCTCAATGATTCGTTCTGGATATGCCATGGAACCGTGTGCTAGCTGCAAAACCACGATGGTCGATCTAGGCTTTCCTAAACCCAATTTTTTAAATAGAGATAGGGGCATCAAGTTTATGCTTTCCCCTAAGCCACTTAGTGAATGGACCTCTTAGTTCCCAATTTGAATAGGGATAGCAAACTTCCCCTGATCTTTCAATTTTCTTAGTATTTTCTATGTCATTACCGTACTACACTATTCAGTGAGTGATATTGCTACCACATCTTATAATTTTACCTTTTTACCCACCACATTCCTCAAGTACTTTGCATACTTGGGAATACTCTGCAAAATATCTAAAAGAGGTAAATTAATTTGAAGCTCTCATTAAGCTCTCATTCCTTGAACAATCTCCTTTGTTGCCTTTGGAGGTTCTTCATTAAGCTCTTTACCACTCCTTAAGGAGATTGCTATAACTTGTTTTGGATTTTCTGTATTAGCGAGAAAACCACCTTATGGTCTGGTAGTTAATGCTTATTGTATCTGCCCAACCTGTAGCTCTAAATTTCTCTGGGACACTTTCTGATTTTGTAATTCCGCCCTTTGACTATTTAGATTCGCAATCAATTATGTTTGACCAGCTACGAGTTGATTTAACATCTCTTCCATATTGCTAGTTGATTGACTCGATTGGGCCTTTGGGTGTGGGATTTGCTGTTGTTGCTTATTCCAAGAATGAGTCTGCCACTTCATGTTGTAGGCATTAACATAATTTGGCTTTTGTGCATTACCTACTGTAATGCCCCAAGTTTGTACCCCAGATGCTACACGGTGCTCTTAATCCCGAAAGACCACAAGCTAACCCATGACTGGGACCTGCCATAATAATTAAATAGTAATACTATAATTATGTAGAAATTAGGTGAAAACTTTCCATAAGATTCAAATCAGAAATATATACTGAAACTGAACATCTATCTGAAAATACTCTAGTCTGAGAAGCCTCTATTGTCTGAACATGGAGTTGATGGGACAAGTCCCCAACTAACTTTGACTATTGAAATAAACTGAGATATAGAAATAAAAATCATGTCCTTAAACTATGAGGACTCACCACTAACTCTGACTGCTGAAAATCTAAACTATTAAGTATGATCGGGAGCCCGTGCGTCTAAACCTATGATATAAAACAACATAGCACAAAATAAAAGTATGCGTCAGTACTTTGAATATACTGGTATGCTAAGTGAGGTAGGCTGATATACATGGGTTCATATGCATGAATAAATACTGACTGAGTAACATGAACATAACTGAATGAGGGTACATGTATGAATACATAAACTGTTACTGAGATCATGATAATAGTGGATACTGAGTTCTGAATACTAATTTACTGATATCTGAGTTTACTAATATTGTATTACTGATAACTAAGTGAGTATTTCTGATAGACTGATTTGATAGAACTAAACTAAGTTCTATACTAAGCTGGGTGACTATGCCTGACAGTCTTGAATCTGTAGAACTTAAATAAGTTCTATACTGAGGCTGAATTTGAAATTAAAACTATGGGAGGTAATCATCTAACCGACATGCCCCTTCTCTAAACTGATTTGGGGTCCAACATGTAACCCCAGTTGGAAGGGTGTCAGTACCGTGCCACGAGTAAAGAAAAGCTGTGAGTTAACCCTCTCTGACAGAAAGTTCTTTCGTCAATCCTCGCTGGCAGGAAAGCTTATATGAGATATATCAACCCTAGTCTGGCAGGAAGATATCTAACCTACATTGGCTACATAGTTATGTAACACAGGGATGGTTAGAAAGGGTCAAACCCTATGCTGATAGGAATTCCCCCATCCCTAGGTTCGCTCGATGCTGAATCCTACTCCTAACTGAATATATACTGAACTGATTTGTAGTCTATACTAGGCTTGACTGAATTGTTATTGATTGTACTATCTAACTAAACTGAACTGACTCTACTAAGTTTCGTTAATTGATGGAGTACTAGTAAATTCTATTAACTGACTAAATACTATAGAGTTCTGTTAACTGACTGAGTTTACTGAGGCCTGAACTGAATATTGTATTGGAAGTACGACCATTTTCTGAGTACTACTATTCTTGACACTACCGAGGATGTCCCATAAATACTATAGCTCCATATAAATGACTAAGTTTTCAGGTATTGAATACCCCCAGGAATTGATAGCATGAAAAATAAATCATAGCATAGACTTGAAAAGCATAACCATGTGCACTTGTTCTTAACTAATTCATAGAGACATTTTATCAAACACTTGCATGATATAACTTGCACATAAGCTAGCATGACATGATTTTCCCCATTTTAGTTCACATGAGCAATTTATCAAGTACTTGGAGAACACAATCTATGCACATGATACTAAATGACATGTAGGCATCATAACTTCATTTCCAATTTCACACATTCAAGGGTTTAACATGAATTAACATGATACTACATATATATCAATTAACTCCAAATAAAACTTGTAGTGAAACGTGGATTTAGGACCCCAATTAATCATTACCATCACGAATATAATCAAACCCAATATAGAATTCATGAAATCAATACACTTAAAGTTTAGAAATAGTTTCTTGGACTCCAAGGGTGGATGAAACCCTTGGATGAACACTTCACATACCTTAACAACCAAATTCTAAAAGATTGATGGTAATTTCTTGAGACTTGAATTTAATTTGAAATCTCCTAGAGTTTGTTCTTGAGTGCAACTTGTGAAGAATGAATTGTTTTTGCTTATAAAAGGGTTTAATTTCATGTTTTGGGGTTGATAGATGTGGTAAAAAGACCCAACTACCCCTGAGGATGCGGTTTTTTAATGAATAAAAACTAACCTAGCAACATGCAGGCCGGCACGCCGCATTATTGGCATTGACGTGATGGCCAATGGATCATGTTGAGTTCACATTGGTTCATTGAAATTTGTATTGGAATCTGGAGGAAAACATTCATCGACAAGATGGGCAATGCGGCGCATCAAGATCGCATCGATCCACTAGTTTGAGCTTTCAAATATGATCCAAACGAAGTCCAAAAAATCCAAAACTTGTCCGGGAACGCTCACTGATATTCCTGATCATGATTCAACCCAAAAAATCATTACTTTAAGGTCATGAGGGTCATAAAATAGAGTCTCCAACCTATGATGGCTAAAATAATACAAAGTCTGAATACTTAGCTAAAATTTTCCAAGTCTGGGTCCCCTTAACAAGTTTTAAAGATTTGAGTTAAGCTTAGGATTTTGCGGGGTCTTACAATATCTCCCTCTTGAGAATATTCATCCTCGAATGGGACTAACGAGGTAGAGAATATAGACAGACTAAACTTGTTTACTGGACATGTATGACTACAACATGCTTTCATGACTGACACTACTGGTATGCTGAAATTTTATACTGAACCTGCATAGCTGATGCATGAGTACTTGGCTGAACATGATTCATGAATGCATGAATGTTATTACTGATAAGCTGAGTTTCTCATGCTGAACATGCATATATAATGCATGAATACATAACTAAAAAATGCAATGGTAACTGATACCAAATCTATCAAAGGAAAATCTGAGCATAGAACTAGGTAAGTTTAAGGGAAAACTATTACCTTAGGCTGAGTCTGAATTTATGAAGAAGAGGTAAGGATACTTGGACCACATGTCTGCTTCTACTTTCCAAGTAGCTCCCTCAAAGGACTGATTCCAACAAAAAACTTTGACTAGAGAGACCTCTTTGTTCCTTAGTTTGCGAATCTAATAGTCAAGGATTTTCACTGGAATCTCCTCATAAGAAAGGTTGTTCTGAACGTCTATACTCCCTACAAGGACTAAAATTATTGGGTCACCTATGCATTTCTATAGAAAGGAGACATGGAACACTGGATAGACTGAAGCTAAATCTAAAGGCAACTCAAGCACGTAAGCTACCTTTCCAAAATGGCTGAGAATTTGGCAATGACCGACATATCGGGGAATGAGTTTTCCCTTCTTGCCAAACCTCTTCACTCCTTTCATAGGAGAGATTTTCAAATACATATAATCACCAATCTCAAACTCAAGATCCTTTCTCCACACATCTGCATAGGATTTTTGTAGACTCTGAGCTGTCTTAAGTCTTTCCCTGATCAACTGAACCTTCTCTAAGGTATCAAACACCAAGTCAAACCCTACCACTATGGCATCTCCCACTTCAAACCCACCAATGGGAGACCTATATCTTCTCCCATAGAGTGCCTAAAATAGAGCCATCTGAATGCTGGAATGATAGTTGTTGTTATATGCGAACTCAATCAAAGGTAAGTGGTCATCCCAACTACCTTTAAAGTCTATCAAACATGCTCATAGCATATCCTCTAAAGTCTGAATGGTACTTTATGCTTGACCATCTATTTGAGGGTGAAAGGCTGTACTGAGGTAGACTTAGGTACCAACACCCTTTTAGAGGGCTTTCCAAAAATGAGAGGTGAACTACATACCTCTATCTGAGATAATGGACAACGAAACTCCATGTAATCTGACCAACTCTCTAGCATAGAGCTTGGCATAGTCCTCAGTTGAATAGGAGGTATGGACTGGTAGCAAATAAGCTAATTTAGTCATCATATCTACAATGACCCAAACTGAATTATGCTGATGAAAAGTACGAGGCAAACTCATCAAAAAATCTATGTTCACTTTTTCCCACTTCTAAGTGGAATACTGAACTCCTGCATAGCCCCACTAGGCTTCTGATGCTCGATCTTAACCTGCTGACGTGTTGAGCACTTGGCTACAAACTCTACAATGTCTCTCTTCATCCCACTCCACCAATAGATCTCCTACAAATCACGATACATCATAGTGTCCTCTGGATGAATAAAGTAGCGCGTACCATGCACTTATACTAGAATTCATTATCTTAGATCATCTACACCTAGCATACATAGCCGACCCTGGCAGCACAATACACCATATCCCCCTTGGGAGAAAACCTCTATCTTCTGATCTTTGACTAATTGTTTCAACTTAACTAGGCTGGGATCCCTATCCTTTTTTTCCTTTACCTCAGAAACCAGAGATGATTCTGAACTACTCTGCACCCATACATTACCTTGTGCTGAATCGACTAAGCGGACACCTAGTTGGGCAACCTAATGAACTTTTTGAGCTAACTTTTTCTTACCATCCTCCACATGAGCAACACTACCCATAGACATCCAACTTAGAGTATCAACCACTATATTGACTTTACCCAGATAATACAGGACACTCATGTCATAGTCCTTTACCAACTCCAACCACCTTCTCTGATAGAGGTTTAGGTCTGTCTGAGAGAACACATACTGTAGGCTCTTATGGTCAGTGAACACATCAACGTGCACACCATACAAGTAGTGCCTCCAAATCTTAAAGGAAAATACTATTGCTGCTAACTCAAGATCATGAGTTGGAAAGTTCTATTCGTGGTTCTTAAGCTATCTAGAGGCGTATGCTATGACCTTACCTCTCTGCATCAAAACACCTTAAAATAACCCTGGAAGCATCACAATACACAACGAAGCCATCTGAACAATCTGGTAGAGTAAAAACTGGGGCTGTAGTGAGTCGAGTCTTTAACTTCTAAAACTTTACTCACAAGAATCTAACCATTGAAATTTAACCTTCTTCTGAGTCAATCTAGATATAGGGGATGCAATAGACAAAAATCCCTCAACAAACCATTGGTAATAGCCAGCCAAACCCAAGAAATTCTAGATATTTGATAGAGAGATGGGTCAGGGCCAGTTTTTCACTGCTTCGGTCTTTTGGGGATCAACTCTAATGCCATCACCGAAAATAATATGGCCGAGGAAAGCTACTGACCTTTGCCAAAATTAACACTTACTGAATTTGGTGAATAGCTGATGATTTATAAGAGTCTGCAATACTATTTTGAGATGGTCTGCATGATTATGCTTACTACGGGAGTAGATAAGAGTATCATTCATGAAGACTATGACGAGCATGTCCAAGTACTTCTTGAACACATGGTTCATCAAGTCTATGAAAGCTACTGGGGATTGGTAAGACCAAAGGACATGACTAAGAATTTGAAGTGACCATACCAAGTTTTGAAATCTATTTTTAGGATGTCACATTCCCTGACTCTGAGCTGATGATAGCCTAATATGGGGTCTATCTTAGAAAAGTAACTAGCCCTATGAAGTTGGTCAAATAAGTGTAACAACCCAAAATTTCCTCCTGGGATGTCACACGGTGCTTAAGGCTACAAGTAGCCCCAAGCTAACCCTTTAAGCCTATTTCTACTAATAACTCTCATTTCAAGATGAATAATTCAAACACTAGCATAGTCATATCATATGAAAGGAAATACGGAGAAAATGCTTGGTCCAAATGACCAAAATACTGGAAACCTCAACACAACCACAATCTGATAACTAGTTTGACAAAGCCTCTACTAATCCATGAACTAGAGAGCCATTGGGACAGGTTCCCAACTGACTCGAAATGAACTGGAAATAGCAATGTCGTCTCTCAAAATATGGAGATACCTAAATATTGGTCTTTGAACCATGAGGACTCACCACTGTAGGCATGTAGATAGAGGTACTCAAAAATCACTGAGGAGGTTGGGACTAAGTACTTGAACGTATATTATAAGACAATGTAGCACATAGACATATATGTGGATCAACACTTGAGAATGTACTGAGTATGTGGGGGTGCATGCATTTATACAAAACAACATCAATACTCTTTAATCAAATCATGCATGTAATAAGTAATGAATCACACGGCTTGAATAAGTATAAAAGGAAAAGCTCACGAATCATGTAAAATGGAACATGTAACACAAT
>NC_061121.1:116138928-116160771 GCF_002878395.1 Capsicum annuum
AAAAGGAAAAGCTCACGAATCATGTAAAATGGAACATGTAACACAATTTCGTGAGTCATTATACTTTTAGCTTTGAAATTTGTTCTCTTCTCTTATTCTCATTACTCAAGGCTAAAGAAAACTTTAAGCAATACTTTCAACTCATGCATATGTCTCATGGAGAGTAAAACTTCTTTAATGCTCAAGAACTCATAACTCTTTTGAACTCAAATACTTGGAATTCAGAATCATATAACCTTGGAACATACTTGAAGGCATTTCATTCACTTTAGGAAAATATCTCATTTCAAGCTTTAGGGAAAAATACTCATATCAAGGGAAAGTATTTTAGTTTTAAAGGAAAATATCTTATCTCAAAGCTTTAGTTTTAAGGGAGATTCTCTTAACCGACATAAACCATGCAAGCTACATGGAGTCCAACATTTTGTCTTCCAAAGAAAGAGACCTCACATTGGGGAGAGGCATTATACTCTTGCCAAGGAGTATAACCTCAACTCAGTGATCACTTATCTTAGCCTCGGGCCCAATATCTCGAACTTAGGCCCAACAATCATCCTGGCCTTAGGCCCAACCTATGGTGGCATGTAGTTCTGGGGTAAGAAACCATGGTAACTTACCCAACTCGGTGCTAAATACTACTCCCTTTAGTTTATCTCGCTCATCTCATAAAAATCCACTTTAGAATAATCTCATGATTCAATAAGAACCCAATAATCAAATCTGTAATCTTATGTATTAGAGTGGATTTCAAAACTTAATGACCATTAGGTCAAAACATTTCTCAATAATCTCAGAATACTCAAATCATGGGTGCTTATAGAATAATAGTTCATAAAATCTTATGTCTCAAGTAGGGCTTAATAACCCATAATTCAATATCAAGTTAGAACTCATCAAAAGCATAATAGAAAGCATATATATTCATAACTCAAGCAGAAATCTGGAAATTTCAGCAATTTATCTCAAAATCTCAACATACTCATATACTTCAATGTTTCAAACATTTCAACTTTAACTTCTCAAGGATTAAAATCATGGGGTATAGACCCAGCTGCAATTTCTCAAGAAAACATGTAAAAATCATGCCATTAGACTCTCAATTCAAGGGAAACATCAAAAGCTTGCAACCAATAACAATGGGTGAAAAACCCCAATTCAATTTCATTTAAAATCTCATAAATTGTAGAGAATTGTAGTTTATATAAGCCTTTGGGCACAAGGGTGAAAGGATTACCCTTGTTCAAAACCCCACAAACCTTGAATTAGAAGCTTTGGATGAACTCTTGCTTTTAGAACTCTATTAATACTCTTGAATGAGGGTTCTTGAAGCCCTTGACTTGGGAACATTGAATCTTGACGCAATTTAGAAAATCTATGATGTATTCTCGAGATTCTTGGAAGAGGTTTTGGATGCTTAGAGTTTTTGTTGAGAGAAAACTTGAGAGGGACTTCATAGAATGCTTGTAAATGATTTTAATTTGGTGTTTACACGGATTAAGAGGCTTGGAAAAAGTCCAAAATGCCATTTTTAACTTCTGTACGAAGCAGGAAAAATTAAACTTGGAATATAATTTTATGGGCCACCGCGATGCGCCACTATCGCAGTGGCTCACTGGAAATTGACAAATGGGAATCTGGTACTCCCCGCGACGCGGAGACATCACGTTGTCCCACTAGGTAGGACTTGGAACTTCAGCACAACGTAGCATAATCACGTCAGACCACTAGAAATTGACTATTAGGAAATTGGGGTCTTCCGAAATGCGCCACTATCACAGAGTTCCACTGGAAATTGAAAATTGTCAAATAGACCCTCTCCGCGACGCGCCAAGAACTAAAATGATGCTGTTTTATGACTAGGACTTAAATTAGCCATAACTTCTTGTCCGGGTATCGGATTTTGGGTGAATCTTATATCGACGGAAAGCTTATCAAATTTCCCATGTGATAAAAAGTCAAAATTAGGAAAATTCTATATGGTTAAAATGATACTACTCACTTAGGAAGTCACTCCTTAATCTTCTCGGGGTGAAATTAAGCTTTAGGAAAAATTCAGGTTATTACAATATCTCCCCCTTGGAAACATTCATCCATGAATGTCGCTAGTTAAGATAAAAGCACAGAGGAAATTGAGTACGTAAAGATGGAAGAAATTGCTAAACTGACTCTATGTCTTTCTATACTCTTGAATGCCTCGGAAATTGCCAGAACTCATACTAGGATAGATGCATATAGCTGAACTTTAGATTAGAAGGGATGAACTAAGGAAGAATAATACCTTCGGATTAATCTGAACTTACAGAAAAGAGGTGCGGGTACTTGACTCGCGTGTCTTCTTCTTCCTCCAAAGTAGCACCTTCAATAGACTGGTTCAGCCATAAAACTTTGACCAAGGGAACTTTTTTGTTCCTTAGTGTACGGATCTAAAAATCTAGGATCTCAATAGGAATCTCATCGAAGGAAAGACTGTTCTGATTATAGGCATTCTATGAAGGATCTACTACAACGGAATCACCAATATGCTTCTTAAGCATGGAGACATGAAAAATAGGATGAAAAACTGACAAATCTGCGGGCAACTTAACCTCATAGGTCACCTTACCAGCATGACTCAAGACTCTATACGGGCAAACATAACGGGGACTAAGCTTCCCCTTTTTACCAAACCTTTTCAACCCTTTCATGGGTGAAATCTTCAAGTATGCCAAATCACCCACTTCAAACTCAAGATCTCTTCTCCTCACATCGATATAAGACATTTGACGACTCTGGGTGTTCTTCAACCTCTCTCTAATCAACTTAACTTTCTCCATAGCTTCAAACACTGCATCAAGCCTAATCATGGTAGCTCACCCACTTTAAACCAACCTATGGGTGATCTATATCTCCTACCATACTAGGCCTTAAATGGTGCCATCCCGAAGCTAGCATGATAACTATTGTTATAGGTAAATTCTATCAATGAAAAATGCTCATCCCAACTACCTTTGAAATCAAGAGCACATGCCCTTAACATATCTTCCAGGGTCTGAATAGTCCTATCAGCTTGCCATCTGTCTGTAGATTAAAAGTGGAACTTAAAAGGACTTGGGTACCAAGACCCTACTAGAACGCCCTCCAAAACTGAGAAGTAAATTAAGTGCCCCCATCCGAAATGATAGACGAGGGAACTCCATGCAGTCTGACTAAGTCCTGGATACAATCTAGCATAATCCTCAGATGTATAAGACATATGCACGGGAAAGAAATATGCGGACTTAGTCAACCTGTCTACAACAACCCAAATAGAATCATGATGACACGTTAAAGAGGCAAACCAATCACGAAGTCCATATTCACCACCTCGCACTTCCAAGTAGGTATACCAAACTCTTGCATCACACAACCAGGTCTTTGGTGCTCTACCTTAACCTGTTGGCATATTGCACACTTTGCTACAAACTTAGCTATATCTTTTTTCATACTATTCCACTAATAGATTTTTCGCAAGTCGCGGTACATCTTGGTAGTGCCGGGATGAATAGAATACCATGTGCCATGCGATTCAACCATAATTCTCTGCCTTAGATCATCAACACACGAAACGCATAATCTACCCTGCAATCTCAACACTCTATCTCCCTTTTGGGAGAAAACCTATACCTTTTGGACCTTAACTGACTCTTTCAGTCTAACCAAACTAGCATCCCTATCTTGCTTCTCCTTCACTTCCAAAACTAAAGAGGATTCGGAACTACTATGCACCAACGTACTCCCCTCGGCTGAATCAAGCAACCTAACACCCAATCTAGCCAGACAATGCACATCGCTAGCTAACTCTTTCTTACCTTCATCTGAATGAGAAATACTACCCATAGACAATCTACTAAGGGCATCCGCCACTACATTGGCCTTGCCCGGGTGATACAACACACTCATATCATAGTTTTTTAACAACTCCAACCACCTTCTCTGCCTAAGATTCAACTCACTCTGAGTAAACACATATTACAGGCTTTTATAATCAATAAACACATCAACATAAACACCATAAAGATAGTATCTCAAGATTTTCAAAGTAAAGAGCACAACAAATAACTCAAGATCATGGGTTAGGTAATTCTTCTTATGCGGCTTGAACTTTCTAGAGGAATAGGCTATAACCTTACCTCTTTACATCAACACATAACCCAAACAAATTCTAGAGGCATCACAATACACCATAAAACCATCTATACCATCAGGCAAAGTTAACACAGGGGCTGAAGTAAGTCGAGTCTTCAACTCCTAAAAAGTTTTCTCACAGGAATCTGACCACTGGAACTTAACTTTCTTTTGGGTTAACCGGGTCATGGGAGAAGCAATAGAAGAGAAAACCTCAACAAAATGGCGGTAGTAGCCAGCTAGACCCAAGAAAGTCTTAATATTAGATGGGGAGATAGGTCTAGGCTAATTTTTCACAGCTTCTATCTTTTGGGGATCAACTCTAATACCTTTAGTTGAAATGATATGACCCAGAAAGGCTATAGACCTTAGCCAAAATCCACACTTAATAAATTTGGCAAATAACTGGTGCTCTCTGAGAGTTTATAAGATAATTCTTAGATGATTTGCATGGTCATTCTCATTATGAGAGTACACAAGGATATAATCTATGAAAACAATGACAAACATATCAAGATATTACTTGGACACTCGATTCATGAGGTCCATAAAGGCGGATGAGGCATTGGTTAGCCCGTAGGACATGACTAGAAACTCAAAGTGACCATAGCAGGTTCGGAAGGCTATCTTTCGAATATCACACTCCTTCACTTTAAGTTGATAATAGCCGGATCTAAGGTCTCTCTTAGAGAAATAACTTGCACCATGCAACTGGTCAAACAAGTCATCAATTCTTAGAAGAGGATATTTATTTTTTACTGTGACTTTGTTAAGTTGATGATAGTCTATGCACATATACAAGCAAAGAATCATCTTTCTTTCACACGAATAGAACAGGTGTGCCCCAAGGAAAATACTGGGCCTTATGAAACCTTTGTCTAAAAGATCTTTGAGTTTCTTTTTCAACTCCTTAAGCTCCGTAGGTGCCATATGGTATGGTAGAATAGAAATCGGACGAGTGTTGGGAAAAAGGTCTATCCCAAATTCTATCTCCCTATCGAGAGGTATCCCTAGGAGATCATCTAGAAAAATATCAGAAAACTCATGAACAATATTAACTGATAGAATAGTTGGAGCCTTAGAGTTGGTGTTTTTGACTCTAACTAAGTGATAGATGCAATCTTTGGATATTAGCTTTCTGGATTTGAGATAGGAAATAAAATAAATCTTGGGAGATATCGAACTCCCGAACCACTCAAAAGCTGGTTCATCAGGAAACTAAAACTTGAGCAAATGGGTACGATAGTCTATAGACACATAATAAGAATAAAGCCAATCCATACCTAGAATAAGGTCAAAATTCACCATATCTAACTCTATCTAATCCATAAGTATGACTATGAAGAACAATAATAGGGCAATCTCTATACACTTGTTTAGCGACAACTGATTGCCCTACTGGTGTGGAGACTAGGAAAGGCTCACGAATCCTTTTGGGACTCATTTTAAAAGTCACAGCCACAAGTTGGGTCACATAGGAGAGACTTGACCCGGGGTCCAACAACACATAAACATAAAAAAAAAAAGACATGGAGAATACTAGTAACAACATTCGGAGAGTCCTCCTGCTCCTGATTGTAGTACCTTGATTTTCTGAGTCGAAATGCTACATGGTGCTCATAACCATGAGGGACCACAAGCTAACCCATGACTGATATCTGTACCTATACACTGCATATATAATGTAATAATACGAAAAAAATGAAAATGTAGGCCATAAGGCTCAACTGAATAAAGAATCTATCAAAACATAAAATCCATAAGGGTGAAAGATACCCAAAATAGTTGAAAACTGAATCAAATCTGAACATGAGTCTAAATACTGACTCTGAAAGCCGCTAAGTACTGTCTAAATAAGGAGCTGAAGGAACATGTCTCCAACTAACTCTGTAAACTGATAAGCTGCAAAAATAATAATGAATAAATCAAATCATATTGTCCACAAATGAAAAGAACTCATTGAATCTCTACGACTGGAAATGCTACCGCTACTGCTGGTCTGGAGCTCGTGTCTCTGAACCTATGGTGTAACATGAAAAGAAAACTTCATAGCACAAATACGTCAGTACAACTGGAGTACTAGTATACGAGTGAGGTAGTCTAATGCAAAGGGTTTACAAGCAGGAATAATGCTAATTGACTGACTGATATGAACGTAAGAGTACAAACATACATACATTGTAACTGAGATCGTGAGTACGTGGTAGCTAAATATATATGCTAATACATGACTATAAATGTAGTTTTGATAACATGAGCGACTGTTTTTGATAGTCCTGAATCTGGTAGAACTCCCTGAGTCCCGTGCTTTAACAGAATTTGACTGTATCTAATAGTCCTGGTATACTGATATCTAAAGAACTGTCTGAGTTCTTTTATTGAGACTGATACTAAAACTGTGGGAGGTAGTTGTGTAATCTATATGCCCTATGTATACTATTATGGCTAAGCTAGGGTCTAATCTCTGCCCCAATTGGAGGGGTGTCAATACCGCACCACTAGTAAGGACAGTTGTGAGTAACCCTTATCTAGCAGGTACTCAAAGGGAGAACGGTGGGACCCTAAACCGACAGGTTAAGCCACTTTATCAACCCTAATTTGACAGGCTAAGATATCTCAACCTACGCTATCTATGTAGTTCTGAAACACAAGGATGACTACTAAGAATCACACCCTAAAATTGGTAGGTGAATCCCCATCCTTGGGTCTACTCGGTGCTAACTTCTACTCCCATCGAAAGAGACTAAACATAATTCAACGAACTGTACATGGACAGATTAACTGACTTCTATTTACTGACGGAGTAGTACTATTATCTGAGAGTTAACTGAGATCAATTTCCTGAGTCACATGACTGACTGAGTTCTATAGATTATAGCTTGACTGAGATTCTCGTGACAACATGACATGGCTCTAGGCACACAACTATATTTTTCGGGTACTAATACCCCCCGGACTTGATAGAAGGAAACTGACACATATGACATGACTTGACCACAAGATTTAGGTCCATAATTCATAATATCATAAGTAGGGGATATCATATTTCATATAATTATTCAGTATCTTAAACATTGTAGGGAATGCATGGATATATTTCGTGTACATATTGTATATCTCCATTATCTTGCGTGCATCATACCACCACAATAGTAATACATAAAAAGCATGGAATTCATATTGGAGTATATATCTAACATGAACTTGTCATTTAGACATCATAGAACCATACAAACATGAATTTCTAGCATCCTAAGCATTTTATCAAACACCTTGCATGCATTCTTTAAGGCATAGGTGGGTTTCATACTTGCACCATATTAAACTACCTAAAGTTCATGGTTTTTAATTAACAAACATATATATTCCATGAGAACACCTTTAGACATCACATTGAAACATAAACGACAATCATCAACATGTACATACTCATATCATCACAAAAAGTTTACAAAATAACCTTTAAAAACATGATTCTTAAAATCTATGAATGAATTGAATCCATAGATGAACACTACACATACCTTAGAGATTGAATCTTGAAAGAGATCTAATATTTCTGAAGGTTCTTGAAGAATTCCTTAGGCTTGCTCTTGAGGAGATGATCTTGAAAGAAAATTCTAATCTTGTGGTTGAGAGTGTAAGAGATGGTTTTTAAGATGCTTAACTGAAGAAAAATGGGACAAATTATGCCTCTTTAGGGTTATAAGTCATGGAAGGTGAAGAAAAAGACCAAAATACCCTTATGAAATAAATTCCCAGTTGCTGAAAATCATAGCTAACGATATTTGTGACAAGGCATCAAAAATGTGGTAAGTCGTCAAAAAATATCATCACACAGGAGTTGGAGTTATGGTTTCTGCCTAAGTCTAACGTCATTTGTGACAAGTCGTCACAAATGTGGTAAGATACCACGAATGTTGTCACTTAGGAGCTGGTTTCTACCTAAGGCTGACGATATTTGTGACAAGGCATCATAAATGTCATCACTTAGGAGCTGGTTTCTGCCTGAGACTGACGACCTTCATGATAGGGCATCACAAATGTGGTGAGCTACCACGAATGTCATCACTTAGGATCTGGTTTCTTCCTAAGGCTGACGACCTTCGTGATAGGGCATCACAAATGTGGTAAGCTACCATGAATGTCATCATACTGTTTCCAGCCTGGCATGCTAGAGTAAAATAGGAATAACTCTTTGTTCCAACATCAGATTTAGGCAAAATTGGTATAGTTCGAAAACTAATTCAATTATCTATCTTTTTATAGGTAATGAGCTCAAAAACCCCAAGTATAATGAGAGATATATGCATTTGAATCTGACTATGGCAATATTTTTCTCAAGAATTCAATCGATGAGGAATGTTTTGATTCGTCTGATAGCTGGGGGTTATTTGAAGCCTTAATATATATCTAACCTACTCATCAAACTATAAAAGAACCATGATGTACTATGCATGAGCTTGGTACATGGCTCTAATATTGGTTTGGATTTTTTGAGGTATTACACTGATGGGATGGTAAGGCATAGAATCTGTTCTGGCGCTGACCGCCAGTAGTGCTAGATGAAGTGCCCTGAGCAGGGGCAAAATGGGGTGCAGGAGCTGGTGCACTAGTAGCCGGTGCATGAGGTCGGGCATCTCTATTTCCCTATCTAGCATGAGGACAATCTCTAAGTTTGTGTCCCTGCTTGCCACAACCAAAACAACTCCTCAGATCTATGAAACACTCACTGGGATGATCCCTGCCACTCACCATGATCATGGGTGCTTATAGAACAATAGTGCACAAAATCTCAAGTATCAAGTAGGGATTAATAACCCATAATTCAATCTCAAGTTAGAACTCATCAAAAGCATAATAGATAACATATAGATTCATAACCTATGTAGAAATCTGGAAATTTCAGTAATTTATCTCAAAATCTCAACATACTCATATACTTCAATGTTTCAAATATTTCAACTATTAACTTCTCAAGGATTAAAATCATGGGAAATAGACCCATCTGCAATTTCTCAAGAAAACATGTAAAAATCATGCCATTAGACACTTAATTCAAGGGAAACATCAAAAGCTTGCAACCAATAACAATGGGTGAAACCCTCAATTCAATTTCATGTAAAATCTTATAAATTGTAGAGAATTGTAGTTAAAATAAGCCTTTGGGCATAAGGGTGAAAGGATTCCCCTTGTTCAAAACCCCACATACCTTGAATTAGAAGCTTTGGTTGAACTCTCACTTTTGGAACTCTGTTCGTACTCTTGAATAGGGTTCTTGAAGCCCTTGACTTGGGAACCTTGAATCTTGACTCAATTTAGAAAATCTATGGTGGATTCTTGAGATACTTGGAAGAGGTTTTGGATGCTTAGGGTTTTTGTTAAGAGAAAAATTGAGAGAAACTTCATAGAATGCTTGTAAATGATTTTAATTTGGTGTTTGCACGGTTTAAGAGGCTTGGGAAAAGTCTAAAATGTCCTTTTTAACTTCTGTACGAAGCTCAAAAAATTAAACTGGTAAACCAATTTTATGGGCCACCACGACGCGCCACTATCGCAGTGTCTCACTTGAAATTGACAAATGGGAATCTGGTAGTACCGCAACACAGAGCCATTACGTTGTCCCAC
The DNA here is from genome assembly GCF_002878395.1 of Capsicum annuum. Taxonomy (NCBI): domain Eukaryota; kingdom Viridiplantae; phylum Streptophyta; class Magnoliopsida; order Solanales; family Solanaceae; genus Capsicum; species Capsicum annuum. The sequence goes on from NC_061121.1 coordinate 116,148,700, forward strand.
TAGTTGGGACCTGGAACTTCAGTGCGACGCATCGCAATCGCATCAGGCCACTAGAAATTGACTATTGGGAAATTAGGGTCCTTCGCGATGCTCCACTATTGTGAAGTTCCACTGGAAATTGACAATTGTCAAATAGGCCCTCTCCGCAATGCGCAAAGCACTAAAATGACGCTATTTTATGACTAGGACTTAAATTAGCCATAACTTCTTGCCCGGGTATCGGATTTGGGCGAATCTTATATCGACGGAAAGCTTATCAAATTTTACATATGATAAAAAGGTCAAAATTAGGGAAATTCTATATGGTTAAAATGATACTCACTTAGGAATTCACTCCTTAATCTTCTCGAGGAGAAATTAAGCTTTAGAAAAAATTCAGGGTATTACAAAAAGTCATCGATTTTGGTAAGGGGATACTTGTTCTTGACCATGAATTTATTTATATAATGGTAGTCTATAAATATTTTGAAAGACCCATCTTTGTTACGCATGAATAAAAAAGGTATGCCTCACGGGGACACATTGGGTTTGATGAATCCCTTATCTAGGAGATCCTTTTATAGTTCTTTTAATTCTTTGAGTTCTGCAGGTGGCATTTTGTATGGAAGAATATATATGGGTTGAGTATCTGGAAGAATATGTATTCCAAAGTTGATTTCCTTTCGGGGGGAACTTCAGGAAGAACTTTAGGAAACATGTCTGGAAATTCACATGCTACTGCTACTGACTCAAGTGTATGAGTTTTTGATCTAGAGTCTTGGACTCGGAAGAGATGGTAGACACATCCCTTAGATATCATTTTCCTTTCCCTAAGGTAGGAAATAAGATGACCCCTAAGTGCTGAAGTACTACCCCTCCACTCTAGGATAAGCTTATTTGGGAACTAAAACAAGATAATTCTATTTCTATAGTTGACTGAGACATAGTAGGAAAGAAGCCAATCCATGTTGAGAATGACATCAAAATTGGTCATCTATAATTTGACTAAGTCTGCTGAAGTGACTTTATAAGATACAACAACCGGACAGTTCCTGTATACCCGACAAGCTATGATAGATTTATCCACTGAGGTAGAGATTGAAAAAGGCTCTGCTAGGATTTCAGGATTGACTTCGAAGTTAAGAGCTATATATGAAGTCACAAAGGATAAATAAGCTCCTGGATCTAGCAAAGCATAAATATGTAAATAATAAACTTGTAACATACCAGTGACCACATCAGGAGAACTTTCCTGATCCTGTTGAGACTGAGGTGCATAGAGTCTATTTGGGCGTTGCCCACTGGTGGCACTGGAAGCGGCACCCTACTAATTAAGTAATCGGGATGAGCTGAGGGATAATTATGCTGACTCTGTGAACACACCTGAGGGCACTGTCTGACTCTATAGCCTAGCTTGCCACATCTAAAACATATGTCACTGCTAGATCTGCAGATACCTTGATAGTTTTTGCCATATTTCTGGTAGACAATTTATTCAAGTACTTCTAACACTACCTTGGGGTTTAGGGCCTGACACCTTATCTCTATTGCCATCTCTGAACTTTGGCACGGGAGAACTGGCTGAGGGCGGAGCTGGACCTGAGGACTTTGGGTAGAACTGAGAACAATTTCCACCCTCTGACTTAGGCTGAGTAAAGTTGAAGCTACTTGTTCTAGCTCTCTTGTTCTCCCCCTCATTCTCTTTATTCTTAGCCTCCTCTATCTACTGAGCATGGACTATAAACCTGGATATATCTATCTCCTTAATCAATATTACGGTCCTACACTCCTTAACCACACTATTAGATATGCCTGACATAAACTTACTCATTCTAGATCTGCTATCTTCTACCACATGAGGAGCTTATCTGGATAATTGAGTAATCTTAAGTGAATACTCTTGTACCATTATGTTTCCCTGCTTTAAATTTATAAATTCCAAAACCTTAGCTTCCCTCAACTATAGCAGGAAGAACCTATCAAGAAAATCAATAACAAATTTCTCCCATTTTATGGGCCCTGCATCTGCGGCCCTCTTTGCTTTCCACTGTTTGAACCATAGTGAGCCATATCTTGCAAATAATATACAACTAACTCGACACTCTTACTAGCTGTCACCCTCATAGTATTTGTAACCTTCTGCACCTGATCAAGAAATTCTTATAGGTTCTCATCTGACTTTGACTCGGTAAAATATGGAGGGTTTATTTGGGTAAATTCCCAAATTTTGGCTGCTGTAGTATTGACCATTAGGTTGGCTGGAACGGCAGCTGGTCGTTCATTCTGGGATACCAAAAAATAAGCTAAAGTGGTAAAATCTTCTTTGAATTTAGTGTGAGAGAGATGTTCGTCTAGAGGATCTGGCTGGATGGGCTGAGGTGCTGGATGGTCTCCCATTCCGTTTCCCTTAGTCCCCTTTGGAGGCATATTCTGTAAACAGAAAAGAAACTTGTATTAGATAGAGAGTTTAACTTGATCTTGTGCTCAGTCGCACGACATGATTACTGAAATAAGGGAAACTTTTCCTAAAACATCTTGTAGCCTCCTGTCCATAAGTGTTGTGCACTACAAACCCATGCACAAGACTCCTAGATACAACCTTTTGACTTTCTAGGACTCTATTGAACCTTAGGATTTGATACCAAGTTTGTAATTCCCCGAGTCTATATCCTAGATGCTATACGATACTCATAATTTTGAAGGACCACAAGCTAACCCATGACTGGTACCTACTACAATAATTGAATAGTAATACTATAATTATGAAGAAATTTCAAATCTGAAATAAATACTAAAACTGAACGTCTATCTAAAAATATTCAAGTTTGAGAAGCCTCTACTATCTAAACATGAAGTTGATGGGACAAGTCCCTAACTAACTCTGACTACTGAAATAAATAGAGATACTAAAATAAATATCCTATCCTCAAACATATGGAATCACCATAAACTCTGACTGGTAAAAATCTAAACTACTAAGTATGATATGGAGCCAGTGCATTTGAACTTATGATATAAAACATCATAGTGCAAAAGTAAAGTATGCGTTAGTACTTTGAATGTACTGGTATGGTAAGTGAGGTAGGATGATATGCATGGGTTCATATGCATGAACAATTACAGACTAAGTAACATAAACATAACTGAATGAGGGTACATACATGAATACATAAGTAGTAACTGAGATGATGATAACACTGGATACTGAGTTCTGAATATTCATTTACTGATATCTAAGTTTACTGATACTTCATTACTAATAATTGAGTGACTATTTCTGACAGTCCTAATTCTGTAAAAATGAACTGAGTTCTATACTGAGTTGGGTGACTTTGTCTGATAGCCCTGAATCTGTAGAACTAAACTGAGTTACATACTGAGGTTGAATTTGAAATTGAAACTGTGGGAGGTAATCATCTAACCAACATGCCCCTTCTCTAAACTGATTTGGGGTCCAACCTGTAACCCATTTAGAATGGAGTCAGTACCGTGCGACGGGTAAAGACAAGCTATGAGTTAACCTTCTTTGACAGAAAGATTTTTAGTCAACCCTCGCTGGCAGGAAAATTCATATGAGATATATCAACCCTAGTCTGGTTGGAAGATATCTCAACCTATGCTGGCTATGTAGTTTTATAATACAGGGACTATTACTAAGGGTCAAACCCTATGCTGATGGGAATGCCCTCATCCCTGGGTTCGCTCGGTGCTGAAACCTACTCCCAACTGAATAGATGCTGAACTAATTTCTAGTCTGTACTAGGCTTCACTGACCTGTTATTGATTATACTATCTAACTGAACTAAACTGAGTCCACTGAGTTTCATTAATTGATGGAGTACTACTAAACTCTATTAACTAACTGAATACTATGGAGTTCTATTAACTAACTGAGTTTACTGAGGCCTAAACTGAATACTGTACTGGAGCTATGACAATTTTCTGATTACTACTATTCATGACACTAATGAGGCTATTTCGTAAATACTGTAGCTCTATATAAACAACTAAGTTTTTGGGTATTGAATACCCCCAGGACTCGATAGCATGAAAAGTAAATCATAGCATAGACTTGAAAAGCATAACTATGTACACTTGTTCATAACTCATTCATAGAGATATTTTATCAAACACTTGCATGATATAACTTGCACATAAGCTAGAGTGACATGATTTTCCCCTTTTTAGTTTACATGAGCAATTTATCAAGCACTTGGAGAACACAATCTATGCACATGATACTAAATGACATGTAGGCATCATAACTTCATTTCCAATTTCACACATTCAAGGGTTTAACATGAATTAACATGATACTACACAGGTATCAATTAACTCCAAATAAAACTTGTAGTGAAACATGGATTTAGAACCCCAATTAATCATTATCATCACAAATATAATAAAACTCAACATGGAATTCATGAAATCAATACACTAGAAGTTTAGAAATAGTTTCTTGGACTCCAAGGGTGGATGGAACCCTTGGATGAACACTTCACATACCTTAACAACCAAATTCTAAAAGATTGATGGTAAGTTCTTGAGCCTCGAATTGAATTTGAAATCTCCTATGGTTTGTTCTTGAGAGCAACTTGTGAAGAATGAATAGTTTTTTTCTCCTAGAAGGGTTTAATTTCATGTTTTGGGGATGATAAATGTGGGAAAAAGACCCAATAGCCCTAAGGATGCGGATTTTTAATGACTGAAAACCGACCGAGCGACGCATAGACCGACGCGCTAGTCATTGGCATCGATGCGATGGCCAATGCATCATGTCAAGTTCACATCGGTTCACTGGAATTTGCATTGGAAGCTGGAGGAAAACATTCATCGACAAGATGGGCAATGCGGCGCATCAAGATCGCATCGATCCACTAGTTTAAGCGTTCAAATATGATCCAAATGAAGTCCAAAAAATCCAAAACTTGTTCGGGAACACCCACTGACATTTCTGATCATTATTCAACCTAAAAATCATTAATTTAATGTCATAAGGGTCGTGAAATAGAGTCCCCAACCTACTAAGGCTAAAATAACACTAAGTTTGAATACTTAGCTAAAATTTTCTAAGTTTGGGACCCCTTAACAAGCTTTAAAGGTCCGAGTTAAGCTTAGGATTTTGAGGGGTCTTACACCTACATAAATCCTAAATTTTGGATTTGACGCACAAATGGCCGCTGCATGTCCACTAATTCTTCATACCTCATACCAATCTGCAGTTTATTGGATGGCATTGACTGTGGCTGCAGGTTGTATTGCTCCCAATTTCATGCTATTAAAGTGAGTGGTGATCAAATTCTATAGTGTAGAAACCTGAGATGATAGGTTTGTGAATTGGTCCACCTCCAACACACCCACAATTCTTTTTGTGGCACTTCTAGAATCTGAATGCCACTCTGGATTTCCTTGTGGTATGCGGTTAAACAATGCGTATAGCTCATCAAAAGTTAGCTCTAATGCTTGAACACCTGTGGCTGAATCTAGCAAAATCTTTGTATTGTGATCAAGAGCTTCTACAAAAGTATGAGAAAGTACCTCATTAGAATGTTGGTGATGTGGACAATCTCGAAGAAGATCCTTAAAGCATTCCCAAGCATGCTAAAGGTTTTTATCAGGATTTTTTTGAAGCTCACTATCTCACTGCGAAGTCTCACAATCTTACCTGATGGAAAGAATCTGATAAAGGATTTTCTAGCCAAGTTGTCCCATTATCCAATTGAATTAGCTAGCTCCGTATTCAACTACCTTTTAGCTTTCCCCAAAAGTGAGTAGGGAAACAGTGTTAGCCTCACATAATCTGGAGTCACCCCAGTCGGAGTGAATGTATTAGTAAGCTCAATAAAAGTCTACAAGTGGACATGTCGATCCTTATGTGAAATACCTTCAAATTGTCCATTGCTAATAAGAAGTTGAACCATATTGTGTTTCAACTCAAAATCCCCCTAGATTTCAGTCTTTGAATTGGGAAAGTTAAGTTTTATGGAAGTAGGACTGCCACTTCCCTAACTTTCCAACCAGCTGCTTGTTGTTTAGCCATAGGAACAGTATTCTCTTGGTCTTCTTGGAATTAAGGAATTCTGGGGAGAAGGGTTGCTTCTCTCCTGCGTTGATAATAAATTTGCTCAGGTTCGAAGCTTGGTTCAACCAAGTCGTGATCTCTTGCCAGCTTTCTACTTTGAAAACCTGTTTCTTGCTAAAACAAAACCAAGACCAAGCATAAAAACACCAAATAAACCTAAAAGTAAAACTAAAATAAACAATTGCTAGTTCCCCAACAATGGCGCCAAATACTTGACCGCGTCCAAGCGCACATGCAAGTGTACGTGGTCTACCAAGTAATATAGTGACCTTCAAGAAAGCTGAATATCGATCCCACAGAGACTTGATTTAACAATGGTTTAATTTTAGTTCACCGTCTAGATTAATTTAGTGCAAAAGTAACCAAAAAGAAAATTTTGAATTGTTTTGAAAATTAAAAAATAAAATAAATAATGTGGAAAAATAAATTCTTGGAACAATCAATGGAGAAAACTCAGGGTTAAAGCACTTCTAACAATCATACTATGTTATTGAATCTCATTTGTTAAATTTGCTTATCTTGGTTGTTGATTCTTAGGGTTAATTTCATGATCATGGTTTCCCAACCTATAATCTTTTACCTAATGTGGATGCTACAACTACATCGTTGAGCGGGGATGTAATAATCTAATTAAGTTAATTAAAGCTATCATCCTACGCATGAATCAAGTAAGGAATCTAAGTACATCCCTGTCCTAGACGCTAAGTTAATTCTTTATTTTATAAAAGAATAAAAACCCAAACTTTTTTTATTTTCATATTCTATCTCCCTATTCATTCTCCCGAGATCAAAAGGTCAACAATAAATGTATTTTATGGGTGATCAATCCATAAGATAATTAAAAAAAGAATAAACAAACAACCAAATATGATAAGCAAAATTAATGAAATTAATCCAAAACAATAGTACTCATGTTCTTGGCTTTAACCCCAGAAAGGGGTTTTTTTAGCCACTAATATTCATAATCACGATCCAAATAATTGAATACATGATATAAAAAATTAAATACTAAAAATAAAATTAAAACTTAATATCTCCTTTTTTTCTCAAAATTGTGCCCACCCGTATCCAGGTACAAAAGTGCGTATCTAGGTTTATGTGTTTTTAATATCCAAGAATTCTTTTTCAGGTGACCAGCTTTTGTCCCTTTTATATAATAATAATGATAATAATAATAATAATAATAATAATTCCAAAGAGAAATTGGATTAAAAGATGCCCACTGTTCTACCTTGGTATGCGTGCCACCAATTCAATTCAGATTAGGATAATTCCTGTTTGTGTCGGCATTTTCAATTTGTGTACCAGCGATACGATGCGTCGTCTATGCATCGCTGTACTAGAATTAACAATGAAATTTTTTTATAAGTATAAACTGTGTGCCCATCGATGCGATGCATTGACTTCACGTTGACTTACTGGAATTTGCGTCCAAAATTCTGCTTAAGTATAGAAAGTCCTATCCTTTTTCCATGTCTTTTCTAGTGTATTGTCAATAAATTTTTATCCTTTATATCATCAACATATCACCATATTTAATTTACAAAGCCTCCTACAATATCATACACCACATATTAAGGATGAAAGCAACACACTATTCTTAACAACAAATCAAAACAAGAGCTAAGATAAAGCAAATCCGCAATGATCTTCCACTTATTATTCCGACTCTTGACTTAATCAAATTAAACTTTGGACATTACAAAAAAGTTATTAGTGTCTAGAGGCATAGGCTATAACCTTAACTCTCTGTATCAAAACACAACACAGACCAATTCTACAAGCATCACAATAGACAATGAACCTATCTATACCATCAGGTAATTAATGATAAAATTGGGGCTGAAGTGAGTCGAGTCGTCCACTCCTGGAAAATCTTCTCACAGGAATCTGACCACTGAAACTTAACTTTATTTTAGGACAATCTAGATATAGGGGATGTAATAGATGAAAACCCCTCAACAAAATATCTATAATAGCCAGCTAAACCTAAGAAACTTCTAATGTATGATGGAGAAATAGGTCTAGACCAATTCCTTACTGCTTCTGCCTTTTAGTGATCAACCCTTATACCATCACTGGAAATAATATGACCAAGGAAAGCTATTGATCTTGGCCAAAATTTACCTTTTCTGAACTTGGCAAACAAATGGTGATCTCTAAGATTTTGCAACATAATTCTAAGGTGGTCTACATGATTGTCCTTTCTACGAGAATAGACTAGAAAATCATCTATAAAGATTATGACAAATATGTCCAAACACAGTTTGAACACTCTGTTCATCAAGTCCATAAAGGTTGTGGAGGCATTGGTAAGACCAAATGACATGACTAGAAACTCGAAATGATCATAACGGGTTCTGAAAGCTGTCTTTGAAATGGCACATTCCCTTACACTAAGCTGATAATAGCCGGATCTACAGTTTATCTTGGAGAAATAACTTATACCTTTGAGCTGATCAAATAAGTCATCAATCCTAGGAAGAGGATATTTGTTTTTGACTGTGACTTTATTCAGCCGATAATAGTCAATATACATTTGCAAAGAACCATCTTTCTTTCGCACGAACAGGACTGGCGCACCCCATGGAGAAACACTAGTCCTTATGCAACCTTTATCTAAAAGGTCCTTAAGCTGCTCTTTTAACTCTTTAAGATCTAATGGAGCAATAATATATGAAGGAATAAAGATAGGTTGAGTATCTGGAAGAAGGTCAATACCGAATTCAATTTCCCTATCTGGAGTTACCCTTGGGAAATTTTTGGGGAAAATATCAGGAAACTCATTGACTCTACTGACTGACTGAACTGTTGGTGTCTCATACTTAGTGTCTTTGACCCAAACTAGATGATAGATACACCCTTTTGAGCTCAACCTTCTAGCTTTAAGACAGGCTATGAAATGACTCTTAGAAGACACTGAATTTCCTTCCCACACAAAGACTGGCTCATCTAGAAATTAAAACTTCACTACTCGGGTGTGACAATCTATGAATTCATAACAAGAATGGATCCAATCCATACTAAGAATAAGGTCAAATTCGACCATATCTAACTCTATTAAATCTGCTAACATAATTGTATAAAGGACTGTGATAGGAAACTTTCTATAGATTTGTATGGAAACAACTGACTCACCCACTGGGGGTAAAAACTATGAAGGGCTCAAGGATTTTTTTAGGACGTATTTCAAAATTCACTGCAACTAATGGGGTCACATAAGAGAAAACCAACTCGGGGTTTAACAACATATAGATATCAAGATAGAAGACACGAAGCATACTAGTACAACATCTAGCAAATCCTCCTACTCCTGAAAGGATGGTAAAGCATAAAACTGATTCTGGCACTGACCGCCACCGGTATTGGTTGATGTGCTCTGTGGAGGAAATAGGCGACCTAGAGGATCTGGTACGCTAGTAGCCTGAGTCAGGGGATGAATATCCATGTTTCCCTACTTAGCATGCAGACACTCTTTGATTTTATTTCCCAACTTACCACAACCATAACAACCTTTCTGTCCCAACAAGCACTCACCAAGATGATTCTTACCACACTTAACACATAGAGGATAACTGGGCTTTCAACTTACACTATTCTGAGATCTGGACACAGAAGTCTTACCCTACTGCTCTTGTCTAGCTATGGGAGTGGGAGCACTAACTGAAGATGGTGCTGGCATAGACTAATGATTCTGAAACTGTGAATGATTTCCCCCTCCACACTTTGTCTGGCCATACTCAAACTGCCTTATTATAGCCTTCTTATTTCTCCTCTCTCTTCTCTTCAACTTTTTTTACCTCAATCTACTGGGCATGTCCCCCAATAAGCATACTAGTCCTATACTCCTTTACTACCAAACCAGATACTCCAGTAACAAACTAACTAATACCTGCCATTGGATCAACCATCGTATCAGGAGCATACTTAGACAACTGGTTGAACTTAAGGCAGTACTTTTTTACTATCACCGAGCCCCGCCTCAGGTCCAAAAACTCTTCTACTTTAGCTTCTCTCATTTCATACAAAAAAAACTTGTCTAGAAATGCATCCTGAAATACCTGCCAATTCATAGGAGCTTCATTCTCACCTCTACCATTCTTCCATATAAATACCTAATCATAGGCTACATCCTTCAATCTATAGGATGCTAACTCTATACTCTCCTCCTCAGAAACATGCATAATCTGGGTGATCTTTTTTACCTTATCTAAGTAAAGCTATGGGTTTTCACCTACTTTCGACCCAAAGAACTCTGGCAGATTCATTCTCATAAAGTCTAATTCTGGCTGCTGCTAAATCCCCATTCTGCTGAAGTAGGACTGTCACCTGATGGTTACCCTGAACATTAGCAGTCATAGCTTAGGCCAATGCCTGAAAGACAACTCAAAATTTAGCATGGAATATATTCTCATTCAGAGGGTTGGTAGGCTGGGGTGGCTGGTCATCATTTCTATAGGCGTTAGTACGATGATGAGGCATATTCAACTGTCACATAAGAACACAAGTTAAAATCAAATATAGTTACTGTAAGCATGATAGATCATGAAAGAAAAATATAATTTCTTAAAACATCCCGTAGCCTTTTACTCATAAATGTGGCACGCTTCACATCCATGATCAAGACTCTACATAACGCGGCTTGTCTGACTCTCTTGGACTCTTATAACCTTAGGCTCTAATACCAAGTTTGTAATGCCCCAAAAATGGGTCCCAAGACTTCACACGGTGCTAAGACTACGAATAGCCTTAAGTTAACCCTGTCTACATTCAACTGAGTCTAAATCTTATAATAAGGAAATATAGATATAACATCAAAACTAGAATACAAAAATCTATATGACCTAAATAAAAATATCTGAATATAATCTCTAAAAACTACTAGACTCAAGAGTCTAATCAATCAATACTGAAAATCTAAATCATAATCTAGAAGTTTGATAAGCCTCTACTACTAATGCTAGAGAGTCATTGGGACAAACCCCCAACTGACTCAAACTATCTAAAAATACTGAATCATCTCTACTAATAAGCTGAAAAATTGAAAGACTAAGTCCCTGAACTATGAGGACTTACCAACTGTCGGGATATAGATAGAGATGTTCAAAATCACTCACACTGCTGAAACTGAGCACCTAAACCTACATTATGAGACAATGTAGCACATAAACATATATGTGGATAGTACTTTGAGAATGTACTGAGTATATGGGGGTGAATGAATAAGTAAACTAATATCTCAACGTCATCACTATTTGTAAAATAATGCATGCTAAAAGTAAATGACTCGCATAAGCTGGAATATCTGAAAACTCTAAATCATAATCAAGAAGAGCAAAACATGTTACATAAATCTAGTGAGTCATAACATTTAGTTTCTAAAAGCCGTACTGGTATTCTGTATTTAAATCATACTATCTAAGTGTAGAAAAGACTCACTTCTGTATCTGTACACTGAAATCTAAAATCTCATAGCTAAAGCCATAGGTAAAACAATATTTAAATAAAACTGTAAGCCTTTGCACTTAGTTTCTAAAAGCTGTTATGTTAAAATTATTCTGTTATGTAAGGTTTTACTAGTAGGGAAATACTTTTAAAAAAACTATTTTGAAAGTCTTTACTGTTAGACTATAGGGAATTCTTGTAAATATTGAAAAGAAAAATTCAAACAACATGTAGAAAATGAAGGAATAGACTAATCCCAAACTTTACAGTTTCAATTATGAGTTGCTCGATCTAATTTTTGGCAAAGATATGGTTGAATAGCTAAAGTAAAAATGGGGCCAAGAAATGTAACACCCCGAGTTTGGTACCCCGAAGGCTACACGGTGCTAATAATACTGTAAGACCACTAGCTAATCCATGACTGATATCTGTAACTGAGCACTGGATAATAGTAATATTGTAATAAAAATATAACTGAAATAAATGCGAAAATCTGGCAAAAAACTTGCCATAAATTTGAAATACTAAACAATACTGAATAAAATAATGTTTGAACAAGGTATGAT
>NC_061121.1:116163771-116209903 GCF_002878395.1 Capsicum annuum
TTGGTCAGCATGTCTGCTTCTACTTCTTAAGTAGCTCCCTCAACAGACTAATTTTGCCAAAGAACTTTGACTAGAGGGACTTCTTTGATCCTTAGTCTGCGGGTCTGATAGTCAAGGATTTCGATTGGAATTTCTCTATAAGAGACACTATTCTGAATATCTATGCCCTAAATAGGGACTATAATAGCTGGGTTACCTTTTCACTTCTTAAGCTGCTACTTTGCCGAAGTGACTGAGAATTTTGAAGGGACCAACATATCAGGGACTGAGCTTTCCCTTTTTGCCGAACCTTTTCACTTCCTTTATGGGAGAGATTTTTAAGTACATATAATCATTAATCTCAAACTCAAGATTCTTTCTGTGCACATATGAGTACTATTTCTATCAGCTCTGAGCTATCTTAAGACTCTCTCTGATCAACTAAACTTTCTCTAAGGTATCGAAGACCAAGTTAGGCTCTACCATTGTGGTCTCACCAACTTAAAACAAAACGATTGGAAATATGCATTTCCTACTATAGAGAGCTTTAAAAGGATCCATTTGAATACTGTAATGATAAGTGTTGTTGTATGCAAACTCAATCAAAGGTAAGCGGTCATCTCAATTACCCTTAAAGTCAATTGTACATACTCGCAGCATATCTTCTAAAGTCTGGATGGTCCTTTCTGCTTGACCATCAGTCTGAGGATGAAAGCCTATACTGAGGTGAACTCAGGTACCAAGACCCTTTTAGAATGCTTTCTAGAAATAAGAGGTGAACTGGGTACCTCTATCTGAGACAATGGACAACGGAACACTGTACAATCTGACTAACTCTCTGATGTAGAGATTGGTGTAATTCTCGGCTAAATAAGAGGTATGAAATGGAAGAAAATGAGCTAAATTGGTCATTCTGTCTGCAATGACCTAAATTGAATCATGCTAATGATGAGTATGAGGCAAACCCATCACAAAGTCCATGTTCACTTCTTCCCACTTCCAAGTAGGAATACTGAACTCCTACATGGACCTACTTGGCTTCTGATGCTCAATCTTAATTTGCTGACATATTAAGCACTTAGCCACAAACTCTGTAATATCTCTCTTTATTCCACTCCACTAATAGATCTCTCGCAAGTCACTGTACATCTTGGAGGCCCCTGGATGAATGGAGTAATTCTCCCCATATGCTTTTGCTAGAATTCACTACCTTAAGTCATCAAAACCTAGTACACACTAATGACCCTGACAATGATAAACACTATCTCCCTCTTAGGAGAAAACCTCTACCTTCTAATCTTTGACTGATTCCTTCAACTTGACTAAACTGGGATCTCTATCCTACTTTTCCTTCACCTCAGAAACTAGAGATGATTTTGGACTGTTCTGAACCCATACACTACCTTTTGCTAAATTGATTAAGTGGACACCTAGTCTAGCGAATTGATGAACTTCCTATGCTAACTTCTTATTACTATCCTCAACATAAGCAACACTACCCATAGATAGTCTATTGAGAGCATGAACCACTACTTTGGCCCTGCCCAGATGATAAAGGACACTCATGTCATAATCTTTTAAGAGCTTTAAATACCTTCTATAATGAAGATGAAAATAATTTTAAGAGAACATGTACTGGAGGCTTTTGTGATATGTGAACACATCTACATGCACCCCATACAAGTAGTGCCTCCAAATCTTTAAGGCAAAGACTACTGCTTTAAATTCAAGATCAATAGTCGGACAATTCTTCTTATGGGGCTTAAGCTGTCTAGAGGCATAGGCTTTGATCTTACCATGCTACATGAGGACACAACCCAAACCTACCCTGGATGCATCGCAGTATGTGACATACCCATCTAGACCATCTAGAAGAGTCAAAACTAGAGTTGAGGTGAGTCGAGTCTTTAACTCCTGAAAACTCTTCTCGCATTAATTTGACCACTGAAATTTAACTTTTTTCTGAGTCAATCTGGACATAGGGGATGTAATAGCTAAAAATTCCTCAGCAAACCTTCTAAATAGCCAGCCAAAACCAAGAAACTCCTGATATTTGATGGAGTGATGGGTTTAGGCCAGTTTGTCACTGCCTCAGTCTTTTGAGGATCAACTCTAATGCCATCACTTGAAATGATATGACCAAGGAATGCTACTGACCTTAGCCAAAATTTGCACTTACTGAATTTGGTGCATAAATGATGATTTTTAAGAATCTGTAATACTATTCTGAGATGGTCTGGATGATCATGCTTACTATGAGAATAGACAAGAATGTAATGTATAAGGACTATGATGAATATGTCTAAGTACTGCTTGAACACATGGTTCATCAAGTCCATGAAAAATGCTAGAGCATTGGTAAGACCAAATGACATAACTAAGAATTCAAAGTGACCATACTGAGTATGGAAGGCTATTTTTGGAATGTCATATTCTCTGGCTCTATGGCCTAGCTTGCCATATCCAAAACAAACATCATTGCTATCTCTGAATATACCCTTATGGTGCTTGCCACAATTTTGGAAAAGAGGATGAGTTCGGGAACTGTTGGCACTGCTCTAAGACTTAGAGCCTAGCGCCCTATCTTTGTTACCATTCCTGAACTTAGGAATTGGAGCATTAGCTAAGGAAGAAGCTGGAATTGATGACTTTGGGTAGAAATGATAACTATTCCAACCCTTTGACTTAGGCTGACTGAAATTGAAGCTGCCTGTTCTAGCTCTCTTATTCTGATTTTCTCTCTTCTTATTCTTTTGCTCCTTTATCTGCTTAGCATGTATCATGATCCTAGCCAAGTCTATCTTACTAATCAGCATTGTGGTTCTTAACTCCTTGACCACACTATTATTCACTCCAGACATAAACTTACTCATCTTAGCTCTGCTATCTGCCACTACATGAGGAGCGTATCTACCTAGTTAAGTAAAATTGAGATAATAATCTTTCACTGTCATGCTGCCCTGCCTGAAGTTAATAAATTCTAACACCTTAGCTTCTCTCAGCTCTAGGGGAAAGAATTTATCTAGAAAATCGGTGGCAAACTCCTCCTAATCAATAGGCCCTACATCTATAGCCTTCTATTCTTTCCATTATTTAAACTAAGTTTTAGCTTATCACTCTAGCTAGCAGTCACTACCATAATATCAGTAATCTTCTACAACTAATCAAGATACTCTTGAGGGTCCTCATCTATCTTAGACTCAAAAAAAAGAAGGAGGATTCATTTGGGTAAAGTCTCAAATTCTAGCTGCTGTAGAATTGGCCACTAGGTTGGTTGGAATAACAGTTGGACATTTGTTCTGGGTAGCAACTGAATGAGCAAGAGTAGTTAATGCACTATGAAATCTACATGAGAGACATGTTCACCTAAAGGATTAGGCTGATCAGGCAGAGGGGCTGGCTAATCTCCTATTTCTCTTCCCAGAGTCCTCTTTAGTGGAATTTTTCTATAGATGGAAGATAAAGAAGGATTAGAATGAGAGTTTAACTGGAGCTCATGCTCACTCGCATGACATAAATACTAAAAGAAGGGAAACTATTCCTAAAATATCTCATAGCCTCCTTCACATAAATGGGGCATGCTACACACCCATGTACCACACTTTATTAGATGTGGGTTTCTGGCTTCCTAGGACTCTATTGAACCTTAGGCTCTAATACCAAGTTTGTAACGCCCCAACTCTGGTACCCTGGATGCTACACAGTGCTAACAATCTTGAAGGATCACTAGCTAACTCATGATTGATATCTGTAACTGAGCATTGGATAATAGTAATATTTTAATAACAATATAACTGAAATAAATGCGGAATTTTTGCAAAAAACTTGCCATAAGGTTAAAATACAAAACAATACTGAATAAAACAACGTTTGAATGAGGTATGATAATAACAAAACTGAAATAATTATCTGATTATCCTATAGTCTGAATCCTCTAAACTATTTGAACTGCGGAGTTGATGGGACATGTCCCCAACTAACTCCATCTACTGAAAATAACTAAGTAATGAAATACTGAAAGAATGAAATAATCATGTCCTTAAAATATCATAACTCACCACTGACTCTGACTGCTGATATCTGAGTTGCTAAGCACGATCGTGAACCTGAGCATCTGAACCTATTATATAAAATAGATAGCGCGAGAGAAAAGTATGAGTTAGTACATGAGAATGTACTGGTACACAAAATGAGGTAAGGTTGAATGCAAGGGTTCATATGCATAAACTAAACTGACTGAATAACATGAACATGACTACGTGAGGATACATGAATAACACATAACTGTAACTGAAATAATAAGGATTTTGAATATTGAGTTTACTGATAATATAGATTACTGATAACTGATATAACAGATGGCTGAGTGACTATTTCTGATAGTCCTAATTCTAATATAACTAGCTGAGTTTCGTACTATGCTAAGTGACTGTATCTGACAGTCCTAAAATCTGTAGAACTATCTGAGTTTTTTATTGATGACTGAGACTGAGACTGTGGGAGGTATTCATCTAACCAACAAGCCCCAAATAAGGTATTACAACTAAGTTGGGCTCCAATCTGTAACCCTAATTAAAAGGGCCTCAATACCGTGCCACTGGTAAGGATAAGCAGTGAGTGACCCTTATCTATCAGGTACTCAAATGAGAATGGTGTGACCTTTATTTGATAGGTTAGCCCACCTCATCAACCCTCATCTGACAGATTTTGATGTCTCAACCTATGGTGGCTATGTAGTTCTGGAATGCAAGGACTGCTTCTAGGAATCACACCCTCTGCTGACAGGTGAGTTCCCATCCTTGGGTTTACTCAGTGCTGAATCCTACTGCCATCTGAATAGATACTGAACTGAGTATACTGGACTGAATTGGACTGAGTTCATAGAGTTTCATTGACTGATGGAATATTACTAAATTATGATAACTGACAGAGCTACTGAGGACTAAACTGAATACTACTGAGTTTTTCCTGAGTTCTAAGATTGATTGAGTTATACTGATCGTGGCTTGACTGAGATTATCTTAAAAACTGACATTGGCTCTAGGCATACAGCTAAATTATCTGATATTAAATACCTCTAGGACTCGATATCATGAAAATAAATGGAACATGACACTTCTTGAACACATGACCATAGTCAACAATTCATAATACTATCATTGAGGGATTTCATGAAGCATTCACAAGTTATAAGCTTACATATGAATGGGAATATATGCTAACGTAATATAATTTCACAAATCCATACTTATGAGCATTCCACCAAATTATTACAAGAAATATCTTTAGCATGGGAGTCATTTCTAACATGTGGGTACATCATAAGTTCATTATATAGCTCGCAAATAGGCCATAATGCACAATTCTTATTCACTTAGGCATTTTTAAAAACACATGGAAGACATAACCTTTTCTAGGGCATTAATCAACAACTAATACATCATGGCCATATCAAGCACTTCAAATTTAAGGATTTAAATCCACATACTAACATGAAGTCAAGAGAATTAAATAAAGATTCAACCTTGGAAATTATATCACAACATAAACATGTGTACAATCAAACCCACAACATGAAATTCAAAATTAATATTTTGAAAAAGGGTTTCTTGAGCTCCAAGGGTGAAAGGGACCCGTGGATGAACACTTTACATAACTTAGCTGACAATTTCTTGAAGATTGATGGAAGAAAACTTGAGTTCTTGAATTGAAATTAATCACCTAGGATTTCTTGTTCTTGAGCACTTGTGAAATAATAATGTATTTAGCCAAAAGAGGGCTAAATTTCATGTTAAAAGGGAAGAAGGTCAGGGGAAAATGACATTATTACCCTTAAGGATGCAGTCATTTAATGATTTAAACTGGGCACTAACGCGTTTGGTGATGTGGCACGTCGATGGCATCGATGAGGTACTCAACACATTATGCCATGATTACACCATGTCTCTGTACTTTTGACTGGCAACCTGGAACAATATTAACCAATGCGATGGGCGATGCGGCATACCAAAATAGCATTGATCCACTATTTTAGGACTCCAAATATGGTCTAAACGAGTTCCCAAAAATCTAAAATTTGTCTGGAAATACCTATTGACCTTTCTAATCATGAATTAATAAGAATATAGATCATTAAAGGACATTAAGATTGTAAAATGAGATTGCCAAATTTTGAAGGCTAAAAATAAATTATGTTTGGAAACTTAGTTAGAATTTTCTATGTCTAGGACCCCTTGACAAGCTTAAAGGACAAAATTAAGCTAGGAACTTCGTGGGGTATTAAATTAAGCTCTGTTATTAAGCTCACTTTAGTTAAGTACAAATAGCACCAAACTCACAAATGATGTACCAAACTGAGTCTTTATTGATAATTTGGCTTAAAACATAAGTTTTAGCAGTTTACAACTCTTGAATTTGGTGATGGACTTCTACCATCACTAAACTATATGGTGATACATCAAACTCTTACTTTTCATCACTGAACTACTTTCTTTGGATTTAGAACAAGTTATTAACTTCGACGCGGAAACCTCAACTTTGGTGATCCGTTGTGATGTTTGGCAATCTGCCAAACTACTTTAATATTGCCAAATTCACTTTTTAGCTCCAATTCACCATATTTTTATTTCTTTAATCTCTATCTACCACTTCTAGGCATCAACCATTAAAACAAAACAATCTAACATTTAAATTCACTTATATTGGCATTAAAGACTTAATTTCTAATTTATTTTAGGCCAAATTAGTCGTAAATTGATGGGTCATGCGTGGCCTTTAAAGTGATATAATTGACTTTAGTCAATATTTTGTGATTAGCATCAAATTATAATTTTGTTAGTTTTATTAGATACAGAACGTCCATTTTTAGTTTGTAGCCTAGTTAGTTTTCGTCTGATGCTTTTTTTTTTTTTAATTTTAGCACATTGATTGAAAAACTAGTTCATTGGCCTAGATATGATTTCTAGGATAAATTTATTGATGAAGAGATCCTTTGTGAAATATAATGATTCCATTAGGACCATAAGCATTTTATGATCAATTTTCACCATTGTTTTATGCTTATAGATGAGTTTCGAGTGTTAAAACTATATTTTGGAAATTATTGGTGCTGATGTAGCCACTTAAGCGACTGGTTGACAATTTAAATAGCTTTTTTACAATTTGACCGAGCTAGTTGAGTGACTATTTTAATGCTTAGGTGGTAGTTTTACCCTTTTACTAGGCCGTTTAAGGGGACAAAGTACCACTTAAGCAAAAATCATTAAGTTAATGACTAAACCAAACCCATTTTCAATTTGTAATACTTTGATAGCTAAGAAGCTCCATTTGAGGTGATTCTTGATGTGTTTTTATTGAATAATAATTGGGTATGTGATTCTATGTTCATTATATTTTATTTTTGAAAGTTATCCATCTCGATTTCATGATTTTGATCCATAAAGTTGAGTTTTGAAATTCAAAGTCATGAAATCAGAAATTCTTAATGTAGGTTGATTTGGAATGAGTTTTCATTGATTATTGAGATTTGAGGTCTTTGTATCGTGTGTAAGCTTATTTTTATTAAACTTTTCTAGAATATTTCATCTTCTCTAGTTTATGATAGTGAATTTTAGGGGTTTCACTGATAAAGTATAAGATTAATTTTTGTTTGATTTAAAGTTTAATTTCAACTCTTTTTAGATGAATTTTCTAATTTTAAACCCTAAAAGTATAGGAATATCATTCTTAAGTAAAATCTCAATTTTACACTTTTATTTTTAGAGCAAAGTTTCAAAGTGATTTTAGACTCAAAACCAAAATGCATCGATATGGATATAGTTGGAATCTTTTTAACTTGTCATTTTTATATTTAATTAGATTGGACATGCTTGGTGATGATTTATAGAAGTATTGCTTCCAGTTGATGATTTGAACTGTGTTCTTGCTTTGTGGATCTTCTTTAAGGCAAGTTGAGATGCACCTTGACTCTTTATGAGTTATTATGTGTTGTATGCTTATTTCATGCGTTTTGAGAATCACTTAGGGTTGGGCTCCCTCTTAGTGAAATGGTAAGAATCTATAAGGGGACCAAAGTTTATTGATGGGTGGTAGTTATATAATTGTTTATATTGTCTATTCTTGCTACTTATGAATATTTTTATAGTTGATTGTAGATAGTTACATTATTGACTCAAGTATTTTGATAGTGAGAACCTATTTAAGAGCTCGAATCGTGTCTAGAATATTTTAAAGTGATAACTGGGTTTTGCCATCATTTAGGGGATAATTATAATATTATTGTTACTTGATGGAATGACTAGGACTTAGTAAATACTTAAGAGTATGAGTAGGTTGTAGTAGTTGATATAATTATTGGAGTTAGTAGTCTCTGCAGATATGACCTAGGATAACATAAATAAGTAGTTTAAAAAGGAATTGTGGCTTGTAATGGGTAAACAAGTAAAGATAAACCTTGGGGTATTTTGTTAACTAGAATAGTTCTCCTATTAGTAATTTAGTCTAATTGTGTCACCTTCAGGAAAGATGGTCGTATATTATGAAACAATCTAGGTTTTGGGTAAGTTTGCAATACTTGCATTACTTGGATATTTTACTATTTCATAATTTCTCATGTGGGGGCTTATGTGAATATTCCTGTTGACTTGAGAGATTATTATTATTATTGTGATTCCTATGTAGGTGCTTTACTTGACATTAATAGGCTTTATTTATACATTAATTGCTTTTAGTGTTGTTAAGATGTCTGTGTGGGGGATTGGGTTGATATTATAGGCCTCAATTGAGATTTATTTGCCTTTATAATTATCGTGATATCTAAGAGAGGGCTTGGATTGATATTATTGATTTCACGACTCTTTATTCTAGTTGTACCATATGATGGCTTATATCATGAATAATTCATATATTGAGTTCATTTTGAGTAAATTTATACCATTTTGAATTGATTATTATCTTTTTTTTGATTTAGTTATGTGCACTGTATCCTTATTTTATCCATACATGTTCATGAGATTGGTACCACTGAGAAATACTAATTTAAAAGAAAATACAATACTTTATCAAACTCTTGACCGATGTTTTTGCCAGCAAGGTTGATGAAATATATTTTAAAACCCTTGGCTAAGGTTTTTTCTAGAAAATTTGATGAAACACTTTACAAAACCTTTGATCAAGATTTTTGCTAGCAAGGTTGATTTAGATATGATATTATGTTATTATATGGGTTGCTCCCTCCATGGTGTCATGTCTTAGGAGGTTTTGCTTAGAAGGTGTATCTAGTATAGAAGTCGCACTCCTCCATGGATCATGTTATGGAAGCTTTTTCTTGAAAGGGGTGTAAAATTCCATGCAGTGGCTGCCATGTAATGACTTATATTGTTATTATCCTATCATCATCACTCCATTACTTTGTATCATTTGCATTGTATTTTATTTCTTTGTATAATTGATATTATGTTTGATTCTTTCCTTTCATATTATATTACTGTGATTGAACCTTATTTGTGACATTGTGCATTCTATATTTATTTTACTATAGTACATCATATTGTACCATCTGTTGGTCGATTTTAGGTTTAGATATCATGAAATGTGAGTGTATGACTACGTCATAATTAGTGAGACTGTTCTTTTGCACCTATTGGTAGCATGATAAACACATAATTATATACTCTTACTATTTTATCCCAAATTATTTTGAACATGATGATTGAGCATGATATATTTTGTTTGTGAGTCACTTTTTAAAATGACTTTCCTTACTTTTTGACCATAAAAGGACTAGTGTTGACTTAATTGGATGAATTTTCCTGCCTTGTTTGTTGATATTCCTTTAACTATTTGTGTTGGGTTATCAAGTCAGGATGAGGTAGTGTACCTATCGATTGCATATTATTGTTGTAAATTGGGCAGTTCGGATGGTGATGATACTTGTTGAGTCTATGTGTTCAATACTGAACCTTGATTTTTCTTTATTTTTCCTTTTTTGTACCCTGATAGGTATTGATCAAAGTAGCAATGCAAATCAGTGTTGGCATTGTAGAGATTGAGATAGTGGTTCACGGGTCTCAAAGCTTACCCAGATCTCTTTTTATCTTATATTATGCATTATTTGCATTTAATATAATATAGATTATTTGATTATATTTTGTATTAGATGCTTATACCAATGACAACTAGAAAAGGGATGTATTATTGTGATTGTACTTTTCTCTATATAATTTGGGATTATGATTGTATTTTTTTCTATATAATTTGAGATTATTTCTATCATTCTTGTTTCAGTTCTAATTTACTTTGACTATAGAGTTTGGGTTGGGATAGGATTACCTGGACTAAAGTGTGACAAGAGCCATCACATCCTCAAGTTTAGGTCGTGATAAATTGATATCA
The DNA here is from genome assembly GCF_002878395.1 of Capsicum annuum. Classification (NCBI taxonomy): domain Eukaryota; kingdom Viridiplantae; phylum Streptophyta; class Magnoliopsida; order Solanales; family Solanaceae; genus Capsicum; species Capsicum annuum. The sequence goes on from NC_061121.1 coordinate 116,174,143, forward strand.
GAGTTTCAAGTTTATTTTATTTCATTAGTACTAGTTGAAGTGTAGTAGAGTCCTGTGGATTGGTACAGAGACATCCGTTATTTATCTTTGAGAAGCTATATGACTTTAGGAGAGATCTATTTCTTTATTTTTGTTTCATGTATTCATAGACTTATGCAGCTCAAACACCTTTTATTCACTCTCAAACAGATGGTGAGGACACGTTCTTCTTTGATTTAAGGTTTGAAGCTTGTATCTTCTGTATATGATAGGAGGTTAAGACAGAAATCAGATTGGAACATTTAGACTAGCTAGAGGTTAGGTTGGGATTACCTCTTTAGGTTGGGGCTTACCTATGATGATCGGTCTTCTGAGATAGAAAGGTTGAGCATAATACAGACACCACCTGAGAACAACCCAGATCTTGATCGGGTATGCAACAGGAACAAGCTATTTACCAAATCCAACTTCCCCTGCTCAAGTCATCAAGTACGGACCAACAACTAGCTACTATTCAGGTTGTCCAAACTTCCTAGACTTCCATATGATAATGATTAGGCAAACATGGTACTTCAGACAAAGAAGCCCGATAGACTATAGGAAAAAGAATAAATCCTTTATCTACAAAATGTCTGGTCACTTTTGCATGAAATTTTTCTCAATCCAAAAGGACAAAGGACTCAGTCTATCTCTTCGAAGAGATAGTTGATCAGACAGGTATCTACCTCAGTAAAGAGTATGACCTTGATCGATCTTCTCGCTGGAAGAAAACCAATGGAGGACACCCTTTTCTCCATAGACATATATGAAGACTTGGGCGACATAAATGTAGATGATCTTTGCCTGATATATAAAAAAGGAGAAGGCAACTCATCTAGTTAGATTCTTAGGTTTAACAAGCTAGGACTTCTATATTTTGTGATAATAGATTGCCCACCATGTCTATTGGGTTTCATTAAAAGGGTGGATACATTTAGGCATACATTGTTTGTATCGTCATACCAATTACACTTATAAGGTAACATCAATATGCGAATCCAATTACCATCACTTGGGGAATTCACAACCCTCTTTGTTTCAATTTACTACTTTTATTTAGAATTCTATTTTGGAGCTTCAGACTCTAAATGATTAGTTTAATACTACTATGAATTATCCTAGTGTTAACTAGATATTATCGTAGATTGCTCCAGATCCAATAACCTTACCCTCTAAGTCCATAGAGGTACATAATGGGTTTTTAGAGTTCATGAGGATGGATCATCCTCGATTGAATATAGATTTTAGTTTTGATTCTTATATATTCTTCCTTTGTTTCTATGAGATGTTTCATAATTTGGGCTTGGTAGACTCCATTGGAGTAGATTTTACTGACTTTTAGTTATTTAGACTAGCTAAACAATAGTGAAGAACTTGAAGAGAGTGGAATAGTTAGGTCACCTTATCTTCTTTGAGATTAATTTGCTCTAGGGTTATTAAAGAAGTTTGTGTAGAGACATGAGAGGTATATGGGAAAGAGTCCCCATAGACCTGATTATAGTTAAATATATAATGTAGATGATAGGGTACTTATGTCATTCTCGAAAAGGATTAGGCCATGGAGGCTTTTTAGGCTATTTAGATTTAGTTCAACGATGTCACAACCCAATTTCTCAGGTCATGATGACACTAACTATAACCCACTAGTAGGTAAGCCAACTCGTAGTTCAAAATTACTAGTAACGGACTACCAAGAAAAATGAGGAAGAATGCGAAATAAATATAGTAAAAAATGCTAAAATACGCAAGATTGTTCCAAAACCTAGTGGAATTGGTACACGAGCTTGTAATGTAATAAGATTACAAAATGAAGTACTAAATGAATATAATGATGCAACACATATCTAAATGTAACATAGACATTAGTCTAGCACATAGGATGGAGAATAGCAATACTTCGAATGCCAGGAGCACTCCCTAAGTCTCCAAACTATAGTTGCTCTACACGACGCACACAATAATGGTGAGGACTCATACTATGATCTGTAGGGTGCAAAAGTGTAGTATGGGTACCAAACATGTGGTACTCAGTAGGCAATTGCCGACTGATATCCAAAGATAATGCAAATATACATAACATTCAAGCAAGAATATAAACTATGGTCAAATATGTAGGGAACTAACATGGTAAAGTTAATTAGTAAATAAGGATAACTATCCTATTCTAGCTATACTCAGAAACCTAAGCACTATACCAATATAGTAGAAGTGTATACTTCAAGACTAAATCATCTTATAAAAGTGTAGAAAGAGTCAGAGTCTATCTCTCCCAAAGGAAATAGTAGAAGTAAAATCGTGGACTGCAATCTATCTCGATCAAATATGTAAAACATCATTTTTAGTATCAAAGGCTTATAAATCATTCATTAAAATGGTATGTTTCCAATTAAGAAAAAATCTATTTTGAAGGTGAAAAATGGGAATAAATCTCTTTTAAGGAGAACAGTAGTAAAACAACGTTTTTAGTTGGAATCACACCATTTACTTTTTAGTGAACATGAATTATATCGGATCTATGCATGTCATCACTAGTACCTAAATCATATAATTATAAACATCAAAATGTCAATAAACTAAACCACACCCTTTACAAGGGTAAATAACTTACCCAAAATCCAACTAATATCATAATCACAACCTTGGGCCCAATAATACATAACCGGCATAACCATACCAAAATCAACTAAAACTATCATAATCCACAAAGTCAAGTAGTAAATCTTATACTAAAGGGTTATTAACCTCAAACATGTGCAACACGCTAGCAAACTAGGGTAATAGGATTCAAAAAGCATAATAAGTAATTCATCTTAAGGGTGGAATCACCCTTCTAATCCCTGAAATCATAATTTAGGCAAGGTCACAATGTTATACCCATAATTAGATCCTAACATCCCTATCCAACATAAAACATATATAATACACTATCTTATGAAGAAGGGTAGACAGAAGCCTACCTCAATGCTGAACTACAATCCTTGAATCACCCATAAGTCTTCTGCCTTCGCTCCACGATCTCAAAAAGTCGTCATACTATCAAAATAGTATCTACACGTCATTAGGAGTAAAATGAGACCTATATTGATACATTAAGGGTTGGGTGAAAATTTGGGTCAAGAATGGGATGGAAGGGCTCGCTAATGGAATTCAAAATTGAATTTGTTACGAGGTCCCTCGAAGGACAAGAAATGTGTGCTAAAAATTGAGCACAAAAGAAGCACATGTTGGATCTCAAATCAACTCTTAAGCTTTAGGAATTTCAATCCCTAAATCTAAAAATTCACATTGAATTAGGATGAAAATTGAAGGGAAAATTAATTGGAAATGATCAAGGAGTGTTAGGTTTGGTTACCTTAGCTTCAATGGATGATTTCCCACTTTATCCTCTCTTTGAGATCTCAACTTAGTATGAAAATTATGGATGAAATGATGGAAAATTGAGTCGATAAAAGGGGATAAGAAGCCACCAGAAGCTGCTTAAGAGGTCACCCAGTCACTTAAGTGAAAGTCCATAAAGCGACTCCCTGATTGCTTATGTAATCTAGAACAGTGGGCACAGGTATCGCTTAAGCTGTACCTAGGCTTCTTAAGCAACCCTATGTAGTGTAATAGAAAAACACCTAAGTGGTCAAATGATTGCTTAAGTGGTTGAATCTGTAACCTGATGCATCTAATCTTCTATGTCAAAAATGAACTCCAACCGGGTGCTCAGGATTCATTCGGAACCCCGTGTGCAAATGAACTATGCTACCATAGAAAATTCAATATTTCAGAGTCAATGGAACCATAAAAACTTTCATTTGAGATTTTTTCAAATAAATATGGGCCTCATACCTATAGTTTTATTTTTTTACATAATTCGCCCAATAGCCCAAAATGAGTCCACACCAATAACTATCACTTTGGGGCTTCAATTCCATCTTTCTCCTACTTGAATTTACAACTCCTCAACTTAATTAATTTTACAATAAAGAGCTTATGATATTTGGATCAAATTAAGGTTAATCAAAGAAGGGATTAGGATAGATATGAGGCTTCCAATAAAAAATTAAAAGGCTCAATAGGGTTAACTAAGACTATGCACAAAGGTAGATCAAAAGAATGTATGAAACATGACTATCAAAGAAATTCCTATATCATCTCCTAAACCCACGCTCTTTATTTCATTTTGCACTCACACAAGGAAAGTTCTAGACATCAAGTATAACAAGGAATATACAACAACCTTAAACACACATGGAATATGCTTAACTCAAGTAGGATCATCATAGACACAATCATATGAATCTACTTTAAGCCAACAAGTACAAGAGTCATAATAATGAGTCTAGGAGTCTCAAAAGTAGCAATTAACATAATCAACATTCTTTTTTCATTCAAAAAAACTTGCATCATGTAATCATGCATAACACTAAGAAAAAAATCCCACTTATTCCTAACACAATTGTTTTTAAAATTACTCCTCAAAATGGGAATTTCCCCACCCACACTTAAAAATATACTTTTTTCAAAAAGTATACTTTAAAAGTAGAGAGAGAAATAGTCTCTGAGGCCTCTAGGACTAGCTACTTGAAACCTTATACATAAAGGGGGGTCCGAGGAACCTACACTTAGTCTTTGCCATGCTCCTTAGCTATGGTTTTTTGGTACTCAGACTTTTCGTCAACTTGTGACTCAATAAAAACAAAAACTAGTGAAGTAAAAACTAAAATACTAAAAATTAAACATACATTAACTTGGGTTGCCTCCCGAGCAACGCCTAATTTAGAGTCATGGCAAGACCCAATCTACGAATTATCTATTTTCCTTCATCCTCTTCCTCCTACTTGGAGGCCATATTCTTACTCGTTTCTTAACTCTTGAGTGTGAAATCTTAAGGTCAATAACTCTCTCAACATTAGTCTTTTTTAGGATTATTGATCTACATTATTTTAGGCTAGGGTAGCTATGGCTTGGACAGCTCAATGAGAAAGTCCAAGGAGGTCTTTGGTCAACTAAAATTCACCACCCCATACTTATCCCCTTCAATCACTATAATCAAGAACATCCTTTTTATTGAGCGGTTTGTACACTTTGAAAATAGCCTCTTCTTCATCAAGCCTCATTGTGAGTATGCCCTCTCTCATTATACACTTTGAAAACTATCGGTGACCACATCTTTCAAGTACATAGCATACTTAGGCATTCCCTGTAAAACACCTAAAAGAGAAAGATTAATATGAAGCTCTCTAAGCATATCAAAGAACTTCTTGAAGCATACATCCTCTTTTACTTTTCCAAGCCTTAGTGGGAAAAGTGGTGGCAGTCTCTCCTTTGCCTGTTCAGCAACTTTGGTTTTTGAGTAGTCAAGCTTTCTTAAATTTTAGCAACTCTGTCCTCTGCCTGTTGAGGAAGTAACTCCGTATATACCACCTTAGTTTCCTTTGGAGGTTCTTTATTGAGCTTTCTACCACTCCTCAAAGTGATTGCCATTAGTTATTTAAGAGATTCAGTATCACTTCACAAACCACCTTGAGGCCTGGCATTTTATGCCTGCTATATATGCCTAACCCGTATCTCCTAGCTCTTTGTCACAGCCTGCAGGCTCTTCATATCTATTGCCAACTATGCTTGAGAAGCTAGAATTTGTTTTAACATCTCTTCTACATTGTTCATTTGAGTGGTGGTCTGATTCTGCTGCTGAAACTGCTGCTGTTGGTTGTTGAGTAATGGGATTAGTGATTGAGGCTGCCACTTTTAATTTTAGGAATTCCCATAATTAAGTCGTTGAGCATTGCCCACAAACATCACTGATTCAGGATTTGCACCACACATAGCTACAGAATGAACATTGTTGCCATAAATCTCACACCAAGTACTCTTCTGATGAATTGCATTGACTGTTGCTGCAAGTTGTGTAACCTCCAATTTCATATTCCTAAGTTGAGTAGTTAACTGATTCTGTAGTGCAACAATTTGAGTGGATATAGCAGTAAATTAGTACCCCTCCAACACACCTGCAGCCTTCTTTGTAGCTCTCTCGAGTCAAAATGACACTTAGAATTCCCTTGTGGAATTTTTTTAACAAGTTATATAGCTCATCATTCTTTAATTCTAATGTTTGACTGCCTAAAGCTGAATCTAGCAAAATTTTAGTGTTGTTATCAAGTGCCTCAACACATGTGTGAGCTAGTACCTCATTCGACTACTGATGATGTGAATGGTCCTGTAGAAGATCTTTGAACCTCTCCCGCACATGATATAAATTCTCATCTGGCTTCTGTTTGAAGCTTACAATCTCACTGCACAGTCTCGTAGTCTTTCCAGATAGAAAGAATTGGATGAGGAGTTTCCAGGCCAAGTCATCCCAAGTTATGATTGAACTCTCTAGTACAATGTTCGATCTATTCTTTGCTTCCCACAATAGTGAAAAGAAAAAAGTGTCAGCCTAACATAGTCAATTGACACACCCATAGGGATGAATGTGTCACTGACTCAAGGAAGTTCCACGGGTGGACTTGTTAATCTTTATGATAAAGCCCCATAAATTGTCCACTACTGATCAAAATCTCCAACATGTTCTATTTAAGCTCAAAGTTAACTACAACAACTGGTTTTTGAAAAAGAAGGTCAAATTCGTTGGAAGTAGGATTGCCACTTCACGAATTGTCCTGTAGGCTGGTTGATCTTCAGCCAGGAGAGTAGGATTGTCTTATTCACTACTTATCTACTCAATTGGTGAAAGCATTGCTTAGGTTTGGGGCTTGGTTAAACCAATCCTATATCCCTTACCAGCTTATTAGTCTGTAAACCTATTTTCTGCAAATTCAATACCATCACCAAAGTGTAAAGCACAAAACAAATCTAAAAAGTAAAACTAAAAATAAAATAGTTTGAAAAACTTATTATTCCCAAGCATATATGCAAGTGTATGTGCTCTCAACAAGTAATATAGTGGCTTTATATAAACCCGAATAGTGATCCCTCAGAGAATCGTGTTAAGAACCTATCCAATTCTAGTGTAACAGTTGAGATTAACTTGTGCAACGTAGCCAAAAGAGTTTTTAAAGTTTATAAACTAAAAGTAAACTAAAATAATGCGGAAAAGTAAAGAATTTGGACAATCAATGGAAAGAAACCCAGGGTTAAGGCTCAACAAAAAATCATACTACTCTATTGAACTTCATTCGTTAGATTACTTATCTTGGTTGTTGATTCATAGGGTTTATTGTATGATCATGGTCTTCCGACCTCTAATCTTTTACCTGACTGGACATTACAACTACATCACTGAGAGGGGATTTAATAATCAATTTAGATGCATTAAGATGTCATCCTGCAAGTGAACCAATCAAGAATTCTAGGTATATCCCTACCCCGACTCTAATATAAATTCCTTATTTTATAAAAGAATAAGTACTTAGTCTATTCAACATCATGTTCTATCTTCTTATTCCCCCTTTTGGGCTCACAAAGTCGACAATATATGTATTCTAAGGATCGTGAATCCTTAAAATAGTGACAAAAAAGATAAATAAACAACCAAATATTATAAGCTATCCAAAAAAACTCAATTAAAGCAATAGTAAACATGTTCTTGGCCTCAACCCCAGTAAGGGGGCTTTTAGCTGCTAATGGACATAATCGTAGCCAAGATCAATCAATCCATGATATAATCAAATAAGAAAAAGTAAATAGATAAAAATGCTAATTTAATTGTTTTAAATCCTCTCTCCAAGATCCAAAGACATCCAAAAGTGTCTAACAATGTGTTCAAGTGTCCTATTTAAAGGAGGACGATTTGGCCAGTATGGGAATGATGTCAGCGGTTCTTCGCTTTGTACCAAGGATTATGAACCACAAAGAATTTATTTCTCCCTTAGAATAAGTTGTGTGGAGAATTTCTTTCTCCCAGGGAAAGCCTCTCCTAAGTTTAAAAGTTTAGAAAGGCGTAATACCACTTAAGGGCGGATAGACCGTCCACCCAGTGCCGCTACCCACTTCTACTAAGGCTAAGATGAATAGGAGAAAGAGACTTGGAGGAAACTGCCAGCATGAAATATTATTTAATCGTGGAAATGCCATGTCAGGCGCACCTATCAGAATCGTAACACACCATCCACAAGCTTGATGTTCAAATAGTGGTATTTTTTTCCTAGTAGCTAGTTTTGAGTTCCCCTAGTTTAGATACTAGAGGGAAAATCAATGGGGGCAAGTCTATGAGGAAGGTTTTATGTCCCAAAGGGGGTGAATTTCCACTTAATCATGAGGGCACACTGGAACTTGCATTTTTGGCTTCTTTACTCATCTTATGCCTTTGTCATTCCAACCCAAGCATAGTGGTGTTATTTCCCCTTTATTTCCAGATTTTCATCATACATTTATCATTATGATCAACTCACCTTGAATCCTACATCATCAAACACCACGTATTTGAGCTTAAAACAACACAACATTCAAAAAAGTGCACTAGAAACTTAAGGTAAGACTAGTGTCGTCCTTCAAATCTTTAGCTTAATGTTTTCACTCTTTTCTTTATTCAATTGCACTTTAAAAATTATAAAAAATTTGTTCCACACATAACTAAACAATCAAAAACTTAGGAACTCATCATACACATTAGTCCATCGAAATCAACTAGAACAACGCCTATTTCAGTCTAGTAACACTAGTTTTCTTGTTTGAACTCTAAGTGACTAAATTAAGTACAAACTTGTTTGAAAGACACCTTAAACATTATAATTAAACTTTTAAACACTTAGATGCTTAATTATATCATTGTTAACACCTTAACCACACAAGTTTTCCTCAAAACAAGGCAAAATAATCTATGATAATAACACTGAGGTGAATAAATCCTCCTCAAATCATTAGTCCTCACTGGCAAGAAGTAATTAGACTTAGTTATCCTATCCATGATGACCTAGATTGAATCAAATTGCTGGGAAGACCGCAGAAGACCAGTAATAAAATCCCTTTTAATTATCTCCCATTTCTACACAGGCAGCTAAATCTCATGAGACAACCCTCCAGGCCTCAAGTGTTTAAATTTTACTTGTTGACATACCATGTACTTAGCCATAAAATTATCCATATTCTGCATCATATTATTCAACCAATACATCTCCTTAAGGTCATGATACATCTTCGTTGACCCAGGATGAACCATATACCGTGACTCATGCACCTTGACAAAAATTCTACCTCACAACCCATCAATGTCGGGAGCACACAACCTTCCTTGGTTTATTAAGATACCATCATCGGCACTCTCGAAAACCACTACCTTCTACTTGCCTACATTATTCTTGATTTGCATCAATATAGGATCCAACACTTTCTTCTCTTTTACTTTTGAACCAAGGGATGACTGCGCCACCTTTTACACAAACACACCACCATTCTCAGAGTCCTAGAGATGAACTCCTACGTTAGTCAAATAGTGAATATCCTTCACTAATTCCTACTTCTCCTCATCCATATGAGATAGCTACCCATGGACATTCTACTAAGAGTATCAACTACTACGTTATGTTGACCTTGGTGGTAATGAAGACTCATGTCATAATACTTGAGTAGCTCAAGCCATCTCATCTGCCTGAGATTTAGCTCTATTTGAGTGAACGCATATGAAGGCTCTTAAGATTAGAATAAATATCCACTTGGACCCCATAAAAATAATGCCGCTAAATCTTTAAGTCAAACACCAAAACTACCAATTCCAAATCACGGGAAAAATAATTCATTTCATGAACTTTCAACTATCTAGAAGCATATGACAACCACCTTGCCATTCTACATTAGCACACAACCTAATCCCACCTGAGACACATCATAATAGACGACAAAACAATCTTTACCCTCGTACAGGGTAATGACCAGAGCCGAAGTCAACTTATCTTTTAACCCTTTGAAACTGCCCTTAAAAGAATCTGACTACCAGAACTTTACCTTATTCTGAGTCAACTTGGTTAAAAGGGCAACAGTGGAAGAGAAGCTCTCCACAAACCTTTTCAAATAATCTTATAAACCCATGAAGATTCGAATATCGGTTGGAGTCATGGGTGTAAGCCATATCTTAGACACTGCACCCTTTTGTGGGTCATCCATAATCCCTTGAATAAAAATAATATAACCCAGATAACTCACAACATTCAACCAGAACTCACACTTAGCGAATATAGCATACAAAAGTTGATCCTTCAGGGTCTGCCACATAATGGAGAGGTCCTCATCATGATCCACCTCACTCTTCAAATAAACCAGGTATTCTTAAGAAAGACAATGATAAATAAGTCCAAAAACTAACAAAAAACCTAATTCACGAGATCCATAAATATTGTCGGAGCATTGGTCAAGCCAAAGGAAATCACCAAGAACTCAAAGCAATAGTACAAGGTTCGGAAAGCAGACTTAGGGATATCCGTCCCGGATTGAAGATCAATATTTATGAAGAATTTAGCACCACCCTAAAGCTGATTAAAGAGATCATCAATCCTTAGAAGTGGATACATATTTTTTATCATCACCTTATTTAATTACCTATAATCAATACACATTAGAATGGAACCATCCTTATTACACACAAAAAAATAAGTGTACCCCACGGAGACACACTATGAAGGATAAAACCCTTGTCTAAAAGTTTCTTTAACTGCTTTTTTATCTCTTTCAACTCAGATAAAGCTATTCTATACAGAGGGGTAGAGATAGAATGAGTGTCCAAAAAAAGATCAATCAAAAAATCAATCTCCCCATTAGAAGGAAAACTAGGAAGATATCAGAGAAGACTTCAGGAAATTCATTTACCACAGGGATGGAATGTAAGGAAGGACTCTCTGAGGTAGAATCTTTAACACAGGAAAACTGATAGAGGCAACTTAGAAATTAATTTTTGTGATCTAAGATATGATTTGAACCTTCCCTTAGGCACAAGGGAACTATTTTCCCATTCAATAACTGGTTCATTAGAAAAATTGAAGATGACCTTACAGGTCTGACAATCCAAAGAAGCATAGCATGAATGCAACCAATCATCCCCAGTATGAATTCAAAATCAACCATGTCTAACTCTATCAGACCTACCAGAGTTTTTCTACCACTAATAGATACCACACAACCCTATAGACTCTTTTAGTAACCATAGAGTCACCTACTAGGGTAGAAATAAAAAATGAGTTAGAAATACACTCAAGACTAAAACCAAAATACAAAGCCACAAATGGGGTCCACAAGTAAGAGTAGACCCTGGATCAAAAAAGAAATACCTATCATAAGAAAATAGTTTCAATATACTAGTAAGGACATAAGGGGATACCTCAAATTTCTAACGGCCAGTGAGAGCATAGAGATGATTTCAACCAATGTCGGATCCAGAAGTAGACGTAGTACCCTTTGGTGTAGAAGATGATGTAAAAGCGAGATGAATCTTGTTTTCCCCAAAAGAAACCTTAGAAGGATAATCTCTTTCCATGTCATAAATCTGACCATATTTAAAGCGCTAGTTCCTTCCTTCATCGTAAGCACCACGATGCACCTGACCACAAATCTACAAGGAGGATATGATGAAGCAAAATGAGCCCCACTAAACTAAGACTGGTCACCCTGCATCCTAAAGTCATCACCGCTCAATATACGATGATCACCCAACTTCTTTGGGTAAAGGGTACTAGTCATAGAGTAGGAACCCGAGTTACCCTACTTCTTCTTTGATGATTTTATTCCATCTCTACTACTTTGTTGTTGATATATACCCAGGTTCGAGTAACAAAACTTCTTATTCTACCTTTCCCAAATTTTAGCCTGCTTCTTTTTCTCTTTCTCCACTTGCTACATATAAACCACAAGCCGAGAAATATCCATGTCCTTATTTAATAAGGTAGCCTTACTTTCTAGAATCAAGTCTCGGGAAAAACCAAAAGAGAAATTCGTTATCCTATCCCTCATTCTAGTAACCAACTTTGGAGCATATTAAGATAACTGGTGGAATTTCAAGGCATACTCCTTGATTAAAGTCTTGCCTTGCTTCAGGTTACAAAATCCTCTAATTTTTCCTCCCTCAACTTTGAGGAATGAAATGGTCCAAAAAGCACTAGAGACATTCTCCTAGAAAGTAGACTAAGAATTATTTCCCCTAAGTTGCTTTAACTCTTCATACCATTGGTATGGTACATCCTTCAGCTTGTAAGCTACAAATTCTAAACTCTCCAACTCAGTAGTATGCATCATATGGTAGATATTTTCCATATCATTAATAAAATGCTAAGGATCTTCCTTAACTTTAGAGAAAGTCAAACTAGGAGAATTCAATCTCATGAATTGGCCAACTCTAGTGGCCTCGGAGGATAGAGCAATAGAAGCAACTCTCTCAGACTGAGAGGCCACAAACTGGGTATACAAGTGAATCTACTAGGGAAACCAAAATTAGATACACCAGTCTGGGGTGCCTGAGGAGGAACATAAGTAACTGGTTGATCTCTATCAGGGTAATAAAAAACAACAACCCTAGACCGAGTCCGAAATTATAGAGTAGGATGAGCTTCGTCCATATTGTCCTTAGATAAGACAAAAGAGTTTACACAATTATCAGATCTTCTTGGAGGCATGATTAAAAAGGAGAGCAAATAGGGATTAGAAAGATTCAAGACATTAGAATCTATAGCTTGAAAATAACTAACAAGAAAGGAAAACATTCCTAAATGCCTCGTATCCTATACCTTATAAGTGTGGTGTGCTACATATCCATCAATAATACCTTACTTGACATGGCTTTATTGGATACCTGATGACACTAAACCTAGTCTCTAATACCATCTTTGTCACAACCTGTACCAGGGCCTGGCCGTGATGGGTATTTCAAGTCCCACGTGGACTGGAGATCCCCCCTGCACTTAACTAAATGAACACAACATTCCTAATTATCGGATGAATTTCAAACATATCGCATGATAGAATTAGGAATAAATAATACTTTTACGATTAATATCAATTACCCAACCAAACCAATATACCAACACCACTCCAAGTCCACAAGATAAATAACAAAGACTTCTAAACAAGGACCAAAACTTAGTATCAATAAAGTTTTGCGACGTTCTCCTAACTACAACTCAAATCTATATCTTAAACTTGTTGAAGTAGCCAGAAGTACAAAAAAGTAAATAGGGGGATTTTGTAGTAAATAGTAAAAAGTAACAAGTCATGAATACCTTTGATTGTAATTAATCTAAGATGAACACTAGGACTATGTTCCCTCTAGCTTCCTAACTTCATAGGTTTATCATGCTCAATCTGACATCTCATTACCACACATAAAGAATTTGACAGGCTAGGTATTACCAACCATCTTGTCAAATGCTTTTCTAAGTCTAACTCTTCACCTTGTGAGTCTCAGGGTGTTGCCTTACTCACCGTTGACATTGGTCCCAGTTTAGCAATCACCTTTTGAGTATCCAGTTATTAAACAAGGGTTGATAGGCTCGAATCACTATTATAATCTTCTTTTCCCATTCTCATTCTCTCTTTTGAAGAGGGTCTCAAATACAAGTAGATTTTCATTAATTTGCATCACTAATGAAATAATTAAACTGAAGAAGATCATAATACAAGTGTAAACAATAATCAAGAAGAACCTCACACTTCCCCTACTTTGTTATTCTACCATGATTAACACAACCCTAACTAAGTTATTTAGCCATTCATAGTTGCATAAAATGATATGGAATTCAATAAAGAAGCATAAATGTAATCTCAAAACAATGGAAAAATAAAACTGAAAGTCTCAAATCAATTAATCAACCAAAAAATAAGAACACAAGAATTCTAAGATTAAAAGCCAATATTGAAATCAATATATGTTTGTGAATAATATGAGTGTGTAAAAACGCATAAACTAACTAAAAACATCATCAGATTATTTACAGATTACATAAAAATCCTAAAAATTCAAACCAAAGTGGGACTGACGCCCCATAAGTGACCTAATTCTAAAATCATCAATGCTGCATGATGATCACTTATGATGGCACTTGTAGGGTGTGAGCGCTACTTACGTCCTGTAAGTGACACATCATAAGCGTATAAAACTTTTGAAATCCTCATCTTCTCTAAACTTTCAGTCTCTTCCACTATGATGGAACTTATGGGGCATAAGTGGTACTTACGTACCATAAGTGACCCATCATAAGTATCATTAAAAATTTCATTTTTCATTTTCTCTGAATTTGAATCTTCTAAAACCTATGGCAGGCCACTTACAGGGCGTAGATATGGGCCATAGGTGGACCTACGCCATACAAGTACAATTGTAAGCAATCGTAACTCTTTTTCTTCATTTTTTAACTCCAAACATTAGTTCCCTAAACAATAAAAAAAAACACATCAAATCTACCAAAATAAACGTAAGTTCTAGCATATTTTCTAGTTTTAAGAATTGAAAGTGCTATGAAATTAGGGCACATTAGTAAAATGGGTGGTTTGGTTTTACAACTTTTGTATCTCATCTTGACCCTTAGATCATAAAGTTGTGAAATTAAGTATTGAGGGTCAATTTTGTGGAAATGACATTTTTTTTAAAAATATGATATCTCCACTGAGTCTGGAGAATCAAATTTGAGAGGGTAGCATAGTTTGTTCGCATTCTCGGGATTTCACATGAATCTTAAAGAGTCCGTAGAGACTTGAAATTTTCCCAATATTTAGTTGTGTACCACTCAGTTGGTGCATCCTCTTAAGCAATATATTGTTTTCTTATGTGTAGCTCATGATCACAACAAGTTGATCTATTAAGCAACTAAGCTGCCAATCGAGGGTATCACGTAAACGAGTACCTTATTGGTAAATGATTGCCGCTTAAGGGACATCTGGGTCACTTACATTGCATATGCGGACCAGGTGAGTCACAATAGCAACAATTGGTATCATAAGAGATGGCCATTTAAGTTACTCAGTGTCTGATTAAGTGATGCCTGGGTGGTTTAAATACTTTTTTTTCTCGATTTTCACCATTATTTTACTCTTAGACCTTCAAATTTAGAATTTTTGGCTGATTTATTCCATTTTAAAACTTGGGTAAGCTCCAAATCCCTATTTCAATAATTTTGTTCAATTAATGCCATTTAAGGCTTGTTAATAATTGATTTCAAAAGTAAAATTTGGTAATTTTGACCTGGAAGGTCAAAATTAGAAATTCTTTGATTTAAACCCCCATTTCATCCCATTTTTACTTGGATTTTCTTATATAGCTTCCTTTAATCATGGGAAATGTATTTTTGAACAAAAAATTCAATTTTATCCTTCTTTTTCAAAAACCCATTTTGGGAGTCCATTTTTCCTTCGACCCAAAAATGAGTAATATGAGTATCGTTGGATTTGAAGAGTAGATTTTATATTTGTATGTTATAGTTGATTTTGAGTCCTTTTGTGATGAGAATGTTCCATATTAAAGGCTTTCAGACTTGTTTTTCTTCAATCGATGTAGGTTATAGCTTAACTTTCTTCAGATAGGGCTATATAGTTAATATTGATATAAAATCATGTTATGGGTGTGGAAACCAATCATGAAGATGGCTTTATTTTATTTTGAGTTTTTGTAAGGTCATATGTTGTTGTTATTTGGAGAATTTGAGAAATTTTTATTATGTGTGACTGTGTGAGGTCCTATATGATGTTACTGGCCTTGTATTTATGTAATTGGTTATTTTATTCTTGGTGAAAATTGACTAAATTGGGAATTATGTGGTATCAAAAGTCATATTATGGTGTATCTTGTTTCATTGGTATATGGACTATATTGGATTATGATAGATTGGCTTATTGAATTGATTTATTGACTCACGTGCTTGATATATTGGTTGGATTTAGAAATTCTCATTCTAGTTGGTTGTGAGCATTACATCCTCATATCTTATACATTCATGAAATATTATTACCACTAGGGAAATACTATTTTTTCAGATATAAGAATATGACATCTTTAAAAAACCCTCTGCCGATATATTTGCTGGAGTAGAGTTATGGCTATTGGATTGGTAGTGGTTATTGGATTGTATATGAGTTGATGAAGCCCCATAGTAACTACCTCGGAAGCACAACTAGGTATGTATATATGAGGGTTGTGCAACAACTTAATGAATTACATCACCATCATCATCATTATCATCTTCGTTGCATTTTATAGACTGTGCACATTCTTGAGGTAGCGATCGGTCAATGCTTCTAGAGTTGATCTACTACCTCATCTTGTTTAGTTTATGTCTTGTTTTTGTATTCAGAGATAAAATATATTCCTTTTGAGATATAAGTTATATATTTTGACTTTGAGATGTATTTAGTTGGTTCTTAAACTGTGACACTGGATTTTGGGAAGATTTATGGTATCATTTCTATGTATTTTCCACTATAATTGTATATGTGTGATTCAGATTCATTATAAAAGCATTTCCTTGTGATTTGTTGTTTTTCTCATTTCATATCAGTTTGAGCAATTGGCTTACTTGTCTAGGCTTGCTGCGACAAGTGCCATCATGACCCTTAGTTTTTGGTTCGTGACACAATATCACCTCGTATACACATTATATGCCTCCAAGACATGACATATGGGGGTTTCGTAACACATATAACTTCACAATCTCAATCAACCTTACCATCACATCATTTGGTCAAGGGGTTTCATAAACTATTTCATTTTTTTTCAAAATCTATAATTCTCTATGGTAACAATTCCATGCAAATTGATGAATGAAAGGAGGATGCATGCTCATAACCAAGACAAAATCAAGTGATGAATAAATTCAATAATGGTATTAAATGTGCTCAAATTTCCTCAAATCTTAATAAATCACTATATAAGCAATTGCATGACACCACAGTAATGAATAGTCATGCAAAACATTAAATATATCAACTCAACCCTCCACCCGAACATCATCGTATTAATAAGGGAAAATAAAAAGTAAGACTAATACCAGTTCCCGCTCTGATATTACAATAATAATTATTTTTAAGACAAATATAATGCTCACATAATCCCTATACGAGCATTACAATAATAACAATCTCTTAATTCAATAATATTATCCATATAAGCTCCCACACGAGCAACATGATAAAAATAATGGTCTCACAATATTAATATCATGATAGAATCCAAAACTCGTAGCATACTTTATATAAATGGTTAACCACCTAGCTCGATTTGAAGAAAGTTAAGCCATAACCTACCTTGAAAATCCAAAACTCAAGCCTAGACCTTTCAAGTAGGAAGTCTTTTGTTATGTGCAACCTCAAATCAAACCTAATCTATCAAAATCATCTACACGTCATAAGGAGTCTAGTGATAGCCATATAACCTACTTACATTTGGGTTTAAAAATAATTCAAAAAATTCACCCCAAAGGAAAAAGGCTAAAACTGAAATTTTATTAAAGCAAGGATCCTAAATAATTAAACATGTTGAAAAGTAAATTGAAATCGAGGTTGAAATCATCCAGATCCCATTTTCTTATTTCAACAATTAAAACCCAACAATTACAAGTTTAAAAAAAGGGTTTGAACATGTTTTTGAGATTAAATCAATGAATATTGATTGAAAATTATGTTTAGAAGATTAACCAACTGTTTTGATGAAAAACCTTTTTTAAAATTGTCATCCTGAGGTCCCAAGGTCCAACATGGTAAAAAATTGAGAAATGGAAATTATATACTATCTAGGTGAACAATTGCTTATGATTGCAGTCCCTACCTCACGATCCTAAATGTACTAAACATTTACTAGGAAATAGTAAGCCGTTGCGATCGCAGAAGGTGGACCTCATGTCCACGATGTTCAAGCCTAACCCAGTCCACTTGACATCTCTTAACGAACATGGCCACTACCTCGTGTTTGCAATTACCTGAGACTTTTCTTCTTATTGATTGCTAAGGGTTGCTTGTAAATGTGAAGGTTATCCATACACCCGATGAAAACAAACTAGCTGAAGGGAAATAGTTTAACATCCTCTGAATGGACCCTCAAGATTCATTCATGACCCCACAAAAATAAACCAATAATGCTACTAGGATAATTTCGATATTCTGGACTCAATGGAACCATCAGATTTATCAAAAAGGTTATTTTCAATAAATTAACCCCAGATACCCCTTAGGGCTAAGTTTAACTAGTTTCTCATATAATTTAAAACTTAATAGAGATGATCAGAACCCAAACCAATGAAATTACTTAGCCAAAATAAACATTCTTGATCTAATGGATTCAACAGAGTCACCATCCATTATTCGGATCACAAAATATTGATCAAGATCAAAGTTATCACTTATAAATCTATTAAAAATCCCAAACCCCAAATCTATTAAACACTCAAAACACTCCTGAATGCTTCGAAGATCATACCAATCATGCCCACAACTCATAACTGATATATAACTACAAAAAAATAGCAAAGCTGTCACAACATATAAAAGGCTAAAATTCACGACAAAAATTGTTACATGGTCATGATGGTATAAATATAAAGTAGAATTTCCATTTGTGGATTCCATATGAGGCATGAAATGAATTACATTATTTTGAGTTTCAAAGAAATAAAGCTCATGATATTCCAAATATTAGTTATCATAAACTGGTGCGAGTATTTTAAAAGTCTTACCTTTTTCTAATTTCCAAGAACTTTGTAATAACCCTCATGGTGATTTTAGTTTTACTTGTATTTTGACCATTTTTTATACTTTCCTTATATAATTTATGAGTTATAAGGATGGTTGACATAGTCTTCAGGAGTGATTTATGTGAGTTTGAGATTTTGAGTAGCCTTTAAAGTGAGATATTTTATTTTGGTCAATATTTTGTGATCTAACTCAAATGGTGATTTTGTTAGTCCTATTAGATTTGAAATATCAATTTTGGGTTAGAATTAAGGTTGTTTTGGGTTCCAAGATTATATTTTGATTTTTGAGAATTTAGTTGAGTAACTAGTTTATTTATCCTAAATGAGGTCCCATGGTGTAACTTTTTGATAACGGTCTGTTTTGGTAAATCTTGTGGTTCTATTGTCCAATATTTGTGGTGTCCCAAACAAATCTTGAGGGTCTATTTGGAACAATTTTGACTTATACTAATTGTTGGTGTTCAATTGTTGGGGCATCGGTAATGTCACGATCCAAAAGTCAAGGTCATGATGGCACCTATCTCAATAAATGAAGAGATAAAGAATGTGAAATAAAAAAAATGAAACCTAATAAAAGAATTCATTAGAAAGTTAGGCCATATCTATAAATAAAAAACAATATCAAAACTAAAAAAAAATACAACTCTAATCCCAAGATCTGATAACAGGCGTAAACAGCACTATACTGATATAAAATATAAAAATACACAAGTTTTTCTCTGAATCATAAAGTAAAGACAAGATAAATAAAGTGAAGTACGGATCAAGCCCCAAACAAGGATCTCTGCCATACACCAAATCAAATTTGAACACAACATGATCTCATACTTCGTAGGTTGAACATGATCTAGAATTTTCATTAAATTGGTAAAAAAGTAAAAGTGATTACGGTACACTATTACTCAGTAGGGATCGTATGCCGACTGTGGAAATAGGAAAACTAAATAAGTATAAGATACTATGAGCATGCTTTCGCCAGTATACAAGAAATTCCCAATGATGGCTCAAATTGTATCTCCTAAAAATTCTACAAATAAAATATCTATATGAGAATAACAACACATGAATATATAAGGAAAGACTATATACACGATATCAAGCACATAATATAAATTAAAATGATGCACTACAATGCAGTGTTATAATATGGTTGAAATGTCTTAATATCACCTCCTATACACCTTCCGAGCATACTCTTCTAGGACAGGACCCATTGGGGGTTCACAACTCGTATTCTTTTACAGTTTTAATTTCATATCTCAATCAACCTTGCTGGCACATTCCTCGATCAAGGATTTCATAAAGTGTTTTATTTTTTTCAATAGTTGGCATTTCTCTAAGGTACCAATTCCGTGTATGTGGATGAACTAAATGAGGAAGCATGCTTATAGTCAAAACAATATTCTATAATGAATTAATTAAGTTATGGCATTAAATAAGTTCAAATCTCAATAAACAATGATATAAGCCATCGCATAGCACCATAATAATAAAGAGTCATTTAAGACATTAATGATATCATTTCAAACCCCCACCCAGGCTTCACAATAAATATAAATGGCAAATAATACTCAAACAAAACCAATATCAAGCCCAATCGTATCTTATCAATAATCATATCTCAAGTCAAATGTAATACTCACATAAGCCACAACACAGACATCACAACAATAATGATTTCTCATGTTTATAATAATAATAATCATATAAACTCCCATATGGCAACACATTAAAATAACTATCTCAAAAGTATGAATTTCACAATATAATCCCCAACCCATAGCATTCTTAGAATAAATGTTAAATACCTAGTCCAATTTTATCAAAGTTAAGTCCTAACCTACTTCGAAAAGTCGAAACTCAACCTTAGACCCTTAATCTGGGAGTTTTCCCTTTTTGTACGGTCTTAAAACATTCCCAATCTATCAAAAACATAATATACATGGCAAAAAAGAGTAATGAGACCCGTGTTATCTAGTTTTGTTGTGGGTCCCAAATTAGTTCAAAAATCAACCCCGAAGAGAGTTGGGTTAAACAAAAATTTCATTTAAGAATCAAGTTTTCCATACTTCAAGGACTCTCAACAAGAAAACCCATCGACAAACAAATTGTCATCGAAAAACCATTTTCTTACGTTATGGGGTAAAACCCCAATAATCCATGTTTGAAGATGTTTCTGAGATAAAATCAATGAAGATTGATTGAAATCAAGTTTAGATTCTTACCCAACCTTTTTAAAAGAAAAAATCTAGTTAAAATTGTCTTTTTCGAGGTCACAAGATCCAAAAATAGTGAACAATAGAGAAATAGAAAATTTATATAGTCCAAGTGAATAGTACCTCACAATCGCAAGGGCCAATGTTGATATGCATAAAGTAAGCTCATTATGATTGTGTAAGGTGGCCCCAAAACTACGATGGTCAAACCTGATCATGTTTAGTCGATATCCCTTCCAGAATATAACTCCCTACCTCGCATTCATGGTGACAACAGAATTCCTTCTCCATGATCGTGAAGGGTGGTCCACCAACATGAAGAAGGACTTTGATGCACCAGTTGTTAGTAAAATAGTTGAAGTGAAATAGATAAAAAATTCTCTGAAAGGACACTTAAAATTTTTTCGGGAACCCACATAAATAAGCCAATAATGCTACTAGGCTAATTTTGACATTCCAGACTCAATGGAACCATTAAGTTTATCAAAAGATATTTTCAATAAACTAACTCCCTGGACCCCCATAGGCTAAATTTAACTAGTTTCTCTTCCAAGCAGTTAAAACTAAATAAAAAGCCTCAAAAACCTAACCAACCACACTACTAACTCAAAATTGACATTTCAGATCTAATGTAATTAATAGAATCACCATCTAATGTTCAAATCACAGTATGTTTACCAAAGTCAAATTAATCACTTTCAAGGCTACTCAATGCCTTAAGCGCACTCAAATCACTCCAAAACAATTCGGGGACTGCGACAACCATCCCCATAACTTATTAATGATACATAACAATTTTGAAGAAGTGTGTCACGACTCAATTTACGAGTCATGATGCAACCTACTAAATCTCGCCAGTAGGTAAGCTAAAACATAATCAGGAGCCAAACGCAATAGGTCAACTTGGTGGAAATTCCCTAAAAAGGGGCCAAATAGGAAATCAAACTCAAGAAATAAGCAAGTCAATAGAAATAATTTAAATATAGTCATGACATAAATACCATCCCACGACCTGGTAGAGCCAGTACAAGAGAAACTATAAATACAACCTAAGTATCTAGAATAGTCAATACATCACTCTTGAAACTAAAGACAAGACATAAGTAGTATAAACGTAAATAGGCGACTCAAACTCCAAGAGCTCACCCTATTTCTGGATATCGACATAGCATGAACGTCGATCAATGATAGAAACTAATACTCGAATCTGCACCAGAAAGATACAGAAGTGTAGTACGAGTACAAAAACCACTGATACTCAGTAGGCATGATTGACCGACTAGCTAGATCATGATATAAATACTATAAAATGCAAGATAACATAAAATTCAAGGTAGAAATAAACCAAAATCATCTCCAACATCGTTGTGCATATGTAGGTAAATAAACTAAAATAATAGCATAACATAATGTAAAGCATCAACACATGCAATTATAACTACAAAATTGGTTGGCATACGCCACTAAGTGCAAAAAAGTAAATAACCCATTACAATTCCCCATAAGCCTTGAAGGTACACAGAAGATAGTATAACCTATCACCGTTATTTATGAATTTTCATTATTCCCTCAAGATCCACTCACATCATGTGACACTATAGTCATTTCCTTATTTTTCAAATATAGAAAAACTTGCTATATTCTATATCACACCCAGATATCATCATGTCATAATAAATATATCATCATAGCATAATATGCATATGTAGGCTCAAATCAATATTCATATAATCAATGATCGAACTTGAACTGGTAATATAATTAATAGCCAGAATCGAATCAATATATATATGTAATAAATGTCATAATCTTTCTCTAGAATTAAGCCGATAATTATAATATATCAATAAAATTAATAGAATCATCAAAAACATAAATAATAGCATAATCAATAGGCGTCAACCCTCACATCAACCAACATAACCATCAAGTGATCAAGTTCCTCAATATTACCTTAATAAGCAGTTCTAAGAGACTAACAAACGTACAAAGGTCTATAAAAGCTAACAAACATCTTAGCCCATGGTGGGTCAAGGGCTCACTTCTAATTCTCAAAGTTCCATTTAAGGAAAAATCTATCCAAACTATGCTTAAGGTATCTAAATCCACTTTTAGATGTTAAACAAGCCTCAATTATCTCTAAGATAGGTAAATTACCAAAAATGTGAGGAACTAAGTCAAATATGCCTAATTTACTAATTCAGAATAGCCTAAACGGCCCAACTAACTCAAGCATTGCAATTCATTATACCTACACCTAAAACCCATCCTAAATTTAACACAATATCATAAACATACTATGAATTAGCTCAATATAACAAGGGGTAAAACCTAGCCTACCTAGATGTCAAATAAAGCTAAAAGATCTGCTAAATCACCACTTCCCTACAAAGAAGCTTCCACAAGATGCTAAGCTATCAAATGTCATTCTACTTATCAATAAGAGAATAGCAATACTCATATTTCACTATTGTGTTTCAGATCCAAAATCACTTAAAATCTCATGTGGGTCTCATTTATGAAATATTATATTTCCAAAACCAACCCAACATTTCCACATGCTCAAGGAACCATTATCGTAAAAAATTTGGTGAATTCCAACCTAATTTATGTATAAAATAAATCCCCAAAGGTTTTGGTATTTTTGAACAAGAAATGGAAATTTCTACCATGAAAAAGGTGAAATCTTACCTCAAATTGGAAGATAATCGTGTAAATAAGTGTTAGAAAAGATCCCAAATCACCTAAAAGCTCTATTTATAAGTTATCTCTCTAATTAGGCTTAGCTCTCTTGGAATGGATGAAGAATGGGCAAAATCATGCTAATAGAGTCTATTTGTACCTATACCAGATGCTTTGATCTCGCTATCGCGACTTGATGTTCGCGAATGCCACATTTTATGGCTATATAAGTGAGTTGCAATCGCAGCACTTCTCCTCATGATCGTGGCACTGCTGACCTGCTAAAATGAGTTGCAATAGCAGCTCAAACCATCATGATCACAATGCACCAGTTATAATCAAGCCCACGTAATTCATCCAAAATCTCGTATACAAAAACAAACTATGTAACAACACCAAATTCAATGTTTTGAACTCAATGACATAGAAAAGATTTCCATCCGAGCTCGTTCTGATGAAATATGGGTACCACAACAAATTTTAGATTTCTTAACTTTTTGACTAATAGGTTGAAATAAGCTTGGGTGCCTCGAGACCTAGAATAAAGGTCCACCTAGTCTAAATTCGACATTCTGGAGCTGCTGGAATAGTCAGAATTTGCATTTGAGATTATGTGACTGATGTTTTTTTCTGGTGGCTATTTAGAACCAGTACAGACTTCAAAATAGGGAATTAGCTCTAAGAATTAAATGAACTACCCAATAACCAAACTGTCAGTTCCAGCAAATCATAAATGACTTGGGGCAGCTATACAGAAGGTCTATGGGCAAAAATATGTAAAATGACATGAAGTGTCATTACAATATCAACTACTTAAGGAACTTTTATCTATGAAAGTTAAGGATTTGGATATACCTGATGTCTTGAACAAATAAGGATATTGGGTAAGAATCTCACTCTCGATCTCTGAAGTAGCCTCGTTTATTGGGTAGTGTATTAACTTAACCTTAACTACAGGAATCTATTTTACATCCACCTGATATTACTAGCAAAAGTTAGCACCGCCTCCTCTAATAAGGTCAATTGCTCACCAACTAGATTGGGTCCCATCTAAGAACATAAGATGGATCAAGAATGTATCATCACAACACGGAAACATAGAAAATCAGATGGACTATAAGAAATTCTTGAGGTAAAGCTGAGTTATAAGCCTCCTCACCAACCATGAGAAGAATCTTGAAAGGTCTAATATATTTAAGAATGAGCTTAACCTTCCTTCTAAATCTCATCACACCTTTTGTGGGTGATACACGAAGAATTACTCGATCACCAACTCAAAACGTGAAGGCACAAAGCCTACAATTTGCATAGACCTTATGCCTACTCTAAGCTACTCTCAACCAGTCATAAATAACCCTGACTACATCCAATGAATCATGAAGCAAATCAGTACCATAGAGTTGAATCTTGGAAGTCTCAAACTATTCAATTGAAGAACGACATCGCCTACCATACAAAGCCTTAAATGGCACCATCTTAATACTTGAATGATAATTGTTGTTCAAAAAAAACTCAGCCAAGGCTAAGTGCTCCTCTCACTAGCCTCTAAAATCCATAACACAGTCTTGGAGAATATCCTTGAGCACCGAAATAGTCCACTCAAACTGGCCATTGTTCTGAGGATAAAAGGTTGTACTCATATGGACCTGAGTACCAAACTTCTCATATAAAGCTGTCTAAAAGATAGAAGTTAACATAGAACCCTGGTGTGAAATGATAGTAATGGGAACACCACGCAAATAGACTATGTTATGCATATAGATACAAGATAATTGCTCAACACTAAAGTACATTTAAATCAAAATGAAATACATTAATTTGATAATTGATCGATGATGGTCCAAACACCATCAAAACCATGAGAAGTATGAGGCAAACCACTAGTAAAATCCATGGTAATTTGCTCCCACTTCCACTCGGGAATGGCCACCTCTCAATCAATCCACCTAAAGGGGAAGATTGACCTTTACCTACTGATAACAAAGCAAATGAGCTATAAAGTCTACCATATCTCCCTTTGTGCCACTCTACCAATAATGTTGTCTCAAATCTCTGTACATCTTAGATGTGCCCAAATTAATAGAATATCTAAGGTTGTGAGCCTCATGCAAAATCAACTAAATTAAATCATGAATCCTTAGAACAAAAATGCAGCCATCTAATCACAAAACATCCTCAAAATCTATGTCGTTCCTCTTAGACTCACCACTCAAAACCCAACCACAAAGGAAAGAAAACTTACTATCGTTAAACTGACGATCCCAAATCTCCTAAAAAAGTAAAAAATCTTACCTTAACATAAGCAGGAATCTTCCTAGGGTCTAAAATATTAAGATAAACCATTACATTGGCTGAAGAGTGAATGTCCTATGCCAATTACCTCTAAGAAACTAAAATACAAGCCAAGCTACCCATAATCATTGACTTTTGACTCAAGGCCTCTGCTACTATATTAGCCTTGCCGCAATGATACAAGTTGGAAATATCATAATCTTTAAGAAACTCCATCCATCTATGCTTCCTAGAATTAAGATTTCTCTGGGTCATAATATGTTGATGACAGGAATGATTGGTGAAACTCTCATAGTTCATGCCTATATATAATCTCTCAAAATCTTAAGAACAAAAACAACCGCCTCCAACTCCAAATCATGACTGGGGAAGTTGTATTCATGCACCTTAAGTTGTCTTGAACCATAAGCTATAACACAACCCTACTGCATCAATACATAACTTAGACCAGGACCACAAGTATGACAATATACGGTGAATCCCTCACCCTAGACAAAAAGATCTAGAATAGGATCTGAAGTAAGAAAATCCTTGAGCTTTCCAAAGCTCGACTCACACTCCTTGAACCATTGAAAAAGAACCTGCTTTCGAGGCAATTTGGTTATCAGTGGTGAAAAAGTAGCAAACCCTTAACGAATTATCTATAGTAACCGGCCAAACCAATGAAGCTACAAACCTAAATTAGAGATATAAGTCTAGCCATATCATGAATTATCTTAATCTTTGTTTAGTCTACGATAATACCATCCTTAGAATTACAAATATAAGCGAGATAGGACTCGCAACTCCTCCAAATAAGACTTTTATCATGAACCTAAGTAGTAATCCCTATTGGCTTGCTACTAACTGCTCTTTTCCATACGACTAGGGGTATATCGGGCATGGCTAAGGTAATGATCTTGGAAAAATAATCCATGACCATATGATAGTGGGATAACTAGTCCACACCTAGAACCACATCAAAATCCACAATATCTAAAATAATATAATCGGTATGAGTATTAATTTCTCTAACAGTCACAACACAAGATCTAAATACAAATCAAATACAAGAAAATTACCCACTGGAGTAGATACATGCAATGAAATAAATATTAACTTCTAAGATAACTCCAACCGTGGATCATAATAATAAAAAACATAAGAATAAGTGTAATACCCTAAAGTTTCTTAACTAATTTCATCCCAAGAATGTCAAGTATTATCTTCTAAATTAAATGATGTTTATTCTATGAAGAATTTTTAAGATTATCATTTTTTATCATTTGGAAAATTTAATAAGCTTTCCATCGATATAAGATTAACCCAAATCCTATAACCGGGAAAAAATTTATGACTATTTCAAGTTCTTGTCGTAAAACAATGTCATATTGGTTAGTGGGGTATTGCGCCACAAGCTAAAATGGAAATTTTCATTTTCCAGTGTCTCAACGCGATTTTTCCCGGGTCGCGCCAAACTTACAGGTCGTAAATAAAGTGGCAATGCAATAGCTTCACGTCGGGCCATTCCCCTATTTCCCAATTGTCAAATTCTAGTGACATGAAGCGATAGCGCCGTGTTGTACTAGGGGTCTAGTTTGGAAAATTTTCACCAATTTTAAAAGATGCATCCAGGGTTAAAAGGGTTAATTTCTCACCCCTATTTAAACCCAATAACATGTGATTTAGCCATTTTTCACCTAGAATATACTAGTTTTTCTCAATTTTCTCTCAAGAACTTACTAGGGTTTCAATTAGGGATTCAATTTCAAGAAAATCTCTCCATCAATCTTTGCTAAATTAAGAACTAAGATATGTGTTGTGTTGATTTATGGATTTCTTTCATCCATAAAGCTCAAGAACACTATTTTAAATTATGAATCATGATTATTATGTTGTGGGTTGCTCAAGTTATGTGATGGTTGTTGTTTGATTCCCATGTTGGGATACTTATGTGACATTATGAAACTAGGTTAGCATATAATTTGAAATCCATGAATTTGCTAGTTTATGATTTGTGAAATTTGATGATTTCATCTATGCCTTAAGTTGTGTATGTAAGTTGTTTGATAAAATGCCTAAAGGGATAGAAATTATGCACTATAGCTAAATTGTGACCCAAATTACAATGTATGCTTTAACCTTATGTTCAAAATGAATTCCATGTTATTCTTATGTATTGAAATTGCTTGCGTGGTTGCTCATGAGTTAGCCTTATTAAATTATGTTATCTATACATGCTATCTTATTCAGTACCAAGCTATGATAATCAAATGCCCATGAAATATTTCCAACTATTGTATTATGGATTGTTGATGTTGGTCATATATTCAATAATGTCATGCCTTTTCAGTTTTCCTCCATCGAATCTCTGGGGTACTTGTACCCAAAAAATATAGCTATGGGTCTAGATTTAGTGTCATGTTTTCATGACGTCCTCAGTCAAGCCATGGTCCATAGAACCCAGTCAGTTAGTATAGTTCCAATAGCTAATGGAACTCCATGAATTCAGTCTAGTATAGTTCAGTTAATCATGTTTAGTGTTTATTCAGATGAGAGTAGGAATTAGCACCCAGTGAACCCAAGGAGGAGAACTCACCTATTATATGAGGGTGTGATTCTTAGAAGCTATCCTTGCATTCTAGAACTATGTACCCAGTGTAGGTTGAGACATCATAGCCTATTATATGAGGGTAGATAAGGTGACTTAACCTATTATATGATGGTTCCCATCTTTCTCACTATATTTACCTGTTATATGAGGGTTACTCATAGATTTTTCTTACCAGTGGCATGATATTGACTCCCTTCCAATTAGGTTTACAGATTGGACCCCAACTTAACTATAATGGCACATTAGGGGAATGCCGGTTAGATGGCTGCTTCCCATAATTTTGGTTACAGAATTAGGATTGTCAGATACAGTAATTCAGTCTCAATAATAGAACTCAAAATTGTTCTATAGAATTTAGGGATGTCAGATACAGTCAACTTAGAATAATGCAAAACTCAGCTAGTTCCATCAGTAACTAGACTATCAGAGATAGTCACTTAGTATCAATTATTTTGTTATACAGTTATCAGTATCTCATGTTATCATTACTCAGACTCAGTAATCATGTTATCGTAACCTTAGTAAAAGTTATTATGTATTCATGCATGTATTCTCACATTCATATTATTCAGTCAGTTACTGTAGATCACGCATGTAAACCCTTTGCATTTAGCCTACCTCACATGCATACCAGTGCATCCAAAGTACTGACGCATTTGTGCTATGGTGTCTTATACCATAGGTTCAGAAGCACGAGCTCTAGAGCATTAGTAGCATTCCAGTCTCTGCAATCTAAGTTAGCAATGAGTCTTTATCTTTCGAGGACATAATCATTTCTTTATAATCTTATTAATTAGTTTATTAGTTAGAGTTAGTTGGGGATATGTTCCATTATCTCATTATTTAGACAGTTATGTTTTAGAGGCATTTCAGACTATAATATGTTTAAAAAGTTTTGTTTTGGGCATTACACCCTATCCCAGATGTTATATTTTATCGAATATTATTTTACAATTTGAAATTTATGGCCTTTCAGTTCATGTTTTCACATTATATAGTATATCATGCAGTATCTAGGCACAGATATCAGTCATGGATTAGCTTGTGGTCCTTTAGGGTCATGAGAACTGTGTAGCATTCCGAGTACCAGATTTGAGGTATTAGAAACTTGGTATCAGAGCCTAAGGTTCAATAGTGTCCTAGGAAGTCTGAAAGCCGCATCTAGTAGAATCTTATGCATGGGTGTGTTGCGTACCACATTTATGTACAGGAGGCTATGAGATGTTTTAGGAACAGTTTCCCTTCTTTTAGTATTCATGTTGTGCTAGTGATCATAATCTCAAGTCAATCTCTCAGGCTAATCTGTTCTCCTTTTCTTCAACAGAACATGCCTCCTAAAAGAAGAAATAGGAATCAGTCAGCCCTTTAGCCTGAAGAACCTTTGGGAGAACATGTTTCTCATGTAGCATTTAGAGATAAATTCACTACTCTTTCTCAGTCAATTGCCACTCAGAATGAATGACCAGCTATCATTCCGGCCAACCTAGTGGCTAATTCAACTACAGCCAGGATTCAGGACTTCACCTAAATGAATCATCCATCTTTTTTTGGGTCTAAGTCAGATGAGGACCCTCAGGAATTCCTCGATCAGGTTTAGAAGTTTACTGATGTTATGGGGGTGTCAGCTATTGAGTGTGATGAGATACCTGAATATCAATTGTAGGCTATTTCTCATACTTGGTATAAGTAGTGAAAGTCAGAGAGGTCGGTTGATGCTGTACCTATAGAGTGGGAGAAGTTTGTCACTATATTTTTAGAGAGGTTCTTTCCCCTAGATCTGAGAGAGGTTAAGGTTTTAAAATTCATCAACCTCAGGTAGGGCAACATGATAGTGAAAGATTATTCTCTTAACTTTACTCAATTATCTAGATATGCCCTTTATATGGTTGCAGAAAGCAGGGCAAGATAAGTAAGTTTGTTTTTGGGGTGAATGATAGTGTTGTCAATAAGTGTAGGTCTGTGATGTTGAATAGTGACATGACTTTAGTTAGGCATATGACTCATGCTCAGCAGATAGAGGAGAAAAGATTAAGATAAGGGGAAGTAGAATAAGATAGCAAGGACAGGTAATTTTAACTTTGCTCAGCCTAAATCAGAAAGAGGAAATTGTTTTCAGTTTCATCCTAAGTCATCAGTTCCAACACCTTCTTCAGCTTGTGCTCCAGCTCCTAAATTTAGGGATGGTAATAAAGATAGAGCGCAAAGCTCTAAGTCTCAGGGCAGTATTAGCTATGCCCGCTCCTATCCTCTTTGCCAAAATTATGGAAAGCATCATCAGGGTATTTGTATTGATGGTAGTGGTATTTTTTTTAGATGTGGCAAGCTAGGCCACAAAGTCAGAGACTGTCCTCAGCTAGGTCCTCGAGTTAGTAAAACTATTCCTCAGCTTAGTTCGGTCGCCTAAATCAGCAGGGAGCCACTTCCAGTTCTACTAGTGGGCAATGCCCAAATAGAATCTATGCTCTCCAGTTCTGGCAAGATCAAGAAAATTCTCCTGATATGGTTACTAGTATATTATAGATTTTTCATATGCATGTTTACGATTTGCTAGAACCAGGTGCTTCCCTAACTTTCATTACTCAATATATAGCAGTTGATTTTGGAGTCAGTCCAAAAATTCTAGTAAAGCCCTTGTTTATCTCTACCACAGTGGGTAAAATCATCATAGCCCGGAGAGTATACAGGAACTCTTCGGTTAGGATATTTCAAAAAGTCGCCTTAGTAGATTTAGTCGAATTAGAGATGAAAGATTTTGATGTTGTTCTTGTTATGGATTGGCTTCATTCTTGCTATGCGACAATCGACTGCAGACATAGAATAGTCCAGCTTCAGTTTCCAAATGAATCCATCCTAGAGTAGAAGGGTTGTGTATCTGCTTTTAGAGGTCAGTTTAGTTCTTACCAACAGGCATGGGAAATGATGTCTATGGGATATTTCTATAATATTGTTTATGTTAAGGACACTAGTTTTGAAACTCCCATCCTTGATTCAGTCCCAATCATGAATGAATATTTAGATATCTTTCCCAAAGATCTTCCAGGAATTTCTCCCGAAAGGGAAATAGACTTTGGCATTGATCTTCTTCCAGATACTCAGCCTATGTCTATTCCACTATACAAAATGGCACCAGCAGAACTCAACGAATTAAAAAAGTAGTTGAAGGATCTCTTAGACAAGGGATTCATCAGGCCCAGTGTGCCCCCATGGGGCGCACCAGTCTTATTCGTGTGCAAGAAAGATGGTTCTTTTAAAATGTGTATTGATTACCTTCAGATCAATAAAGTCATGGTCAAAAACAAGTATCCTCTTCCCAGAATTGATGACTTGTTTGACCAACTTCAGGGTGCCAGCTATTTCTCTAAGATAAACCTCAGATAAGGCTACCATCAGCTCAAAGTTAGAGAATGTGACATTCTGAAGACAACCTTTCATACTCGGTATGGTTACTTTAAATTCCTAGTCATGTCCTTTGGTCTTACCAATGCCCCAGCAGCTTTCATAGATATGATGAATCGTGTGTTCAAGCAGTACTTAGACATGTTCGTCATAGTCTTCATAGATGATATTCTGGTCTATTCCTGCAGTGAGCATGATTATGCATACCATCTTAGAATTATACTTCAGACTCTCGAAAATCATCAGTTGTTCGCCAAATTCAGTAAGTATGAATTTTCGCTAAGGTCAGTAGCATTCCTTGGCCATATCATTTTTGTTGATAGCATTAGGGTTGATCCTTAAATGACTGAAGTCATAAAATGCTATCCTCAACCTATCTTTCCATCTGATATCAGGAGTTTCTTGGGTTTGGCTGGCTATTACAGATGGTTTATTAAAGGATTTTCTTCTATTGCATCTCCTATGTCCAGATTGACTCATCAAAAAGTCAAGTTTCAATGGTCAGATCCTTGCGATATGATTTTTTAGGAGTTGAAGACTTGACTCACCTTAGCCCTAATTTTAGCTCTTCCAGATGGTCTGGATAGGTTTGTAGTGTACTGTGATGCATCTAGAGTATGTTTGGATTGTGTCCTCATACAGTATGGAAGGGTCATAGCCTACGCCTCCAGACAGCTTAAACTCCATGAGAAGAATTATCCTACTCATGATCTTGAGTTAGCAGCCGTAGTATTTGCCTTAAAGGTTTAGAGGCATTATTTATATGGTGTTCATGTAGATGTGTTCACAGATCATAAGAGTCTCTAGTATGTATTTTCTCAAAAAGATCTCAATTTTTGTCAGAGAAGGTGGTTAGAGCTATTGAAATATTATAACTTAAGTGCCTTTTATCATCTGGGCAAGGCCAACGTAGTAGCCGATGCTCTCAGTAGACTGTCTATGGGTTGTGTTGCTCATGTTGAGGACAGTAAGAAAAAGTTAGCTTAAGAAATCCATCAGTTTGCTAGACTAGGCATTCACTTAGACGATACAGAAGAGAGTGATTTACGGGTTTATAGTAGTTCAGAATCATCCCTAGTTTCTGAGATGAAAGAAAACAAAGATAGAGATCCCATTGTAGTCAAGTTAAAAGAGTCAGTCAAGGAACAGAAAGTATAGGCTTTTTCCTAAGGAGGAGATAGTGTTTTGCATTGTCAGGGTCGTTTATATGTTCCAGGTGTAGATGACTTAAGGCAGCAAATTCTAGCAGAAGTGCATGGTGCGTACTACACTATTCACACAGGGGCCATAAAAATATACCAAGACTTGCGGGAGATCTATTGGTAGAGTGGGATAAATAAAGGTGTTGCAGAGTTTATGGTTAAGTGCTCTACATGTTAGCAACTTAAGATAGAGTCTCAAAAGACTAATGGACAATGACAAAATCAGCTCATTTTCTTCCAGTCTATACCTCTTATTCAGCCGAGGATTACGCCAAGCTCTACATCAGAGTGTTGGTTAGATTGTATGGTGTTATGTCATTTATTATCTCAGACAGAGGTACCCAATTCACCTCTTACTTTTTGAAAGCATTCAAAAAGGGTCTTGGTACCCAAATTCATCTCAGTACATCCTTTCATCCTCAGACAGATAGCCAAGCAGAAAGGACCATTCATATGCTAAGGGCATGTTTAATTGATTTCAAGTTTAGTTGGGATAGCCACTTGCCTTTGATTGAGGTTACATACAACAATAGCTATCATTTTAGTATTAAGATGGCTCTATTCGAATCTCTCTACGGCAGGAGATGCAAATCTCCAGTTAGCTGGTTCGAAGTTAGTGAGACCTCAGTTATAGGGTCTGACTTAGTATTCGATGCCTCAGAGAAAGTCAAGTTGATCAGAGAAAGACTCTGGGATGCTCAGAGCTAATAAAAGTCTTATGTAGATGTATGCAGAAAAGATCTCAAGTTTGAGATTGGTGACTATGTCTGCCTAAACATCTCTCCCATGAAGGAGTGAAGAGGTTCGGCAAGAAGGAAAAGCTTAGTCCCCGATATGTCAAACCCTTCAAAATTCTCAGTCGCTTTGGAAAAGTTGCTTATGAGCTTGAATTGCCCTAAGATCTAGCCAGAGTTTATCCATTCTTCCATGGCTCTTTTCTCAAGAAGTGAATAGGTGACCTCGTATTTGTAGTCCCTATTCAGAGCATAGATGTTTAGAACAACCTCTCTTATAAAGAGATTCTAGTCGAAATCATAGACTATCAGTCTCGTAGACTGAGGAATAAAGAAATCCCTCTATTTAAAGTTCTTTGGTGAAATAAGTCCATTAAGGGAGCTACTTGGGAAGCATAAGCAGATATTCAAACAAAGTATCCTCACCTCTTCTCTTCCAACTCAGATCTAGCTTAAGGTAACAACTCCCCTTAAGCTTTTTGATTTTTATGTAGAGATTTTAGTTACGAATTGGTATTAGTCTCATGTTCAGGACTCCATTTAAAAATTTATACTAAGTACCATTACATATTCAACCATATGTTCATGCATCAAATTAGTCATGTGTTCATGCATCAGACATGCATTCTCCTAGTGAGAAATTTAGTTATCAGAAATCTCAGTCATGTGTTCATAAGTTAGTTAAGTCATCAAATCATGCATTAGATATGCACGCTCAATATAAATCCCAAAAATATCAATAATGTATTGGTTCTTTGTGATCATAATTTACTTCAGGTCATCGTTACTCCCACCACAGTCAGTCACATTCGAGGATGAATGTTCCTAAAGGGGAGATATTGTAATACCCTAGAGTTTCGTAACTAATTTCGTCCCAAAAATGTCAAGAATTAACTTCTAAATTGAATGATGTTTATTCCATGAGGAATTTTTAAGATTTTCACTTTTTTTTCATGTGGGAAATTCAATAAGTTTTCCATCGATATAAGATTTGCCCAAATACTATAACCGGGTAAAAAGTTATGACTATTTCAAGTTTCTGTAGTAAACCAACACCATATTAGTTAGTGGCGCACCGCACCACAAGCTAAAATGGCAATTGTCTTTTAACAGTGTCTCAACGCGATTTTTCTCGCGTCGCGCCAAATTTCTAGGTCGCAAATGAAGTGGTATCGTGATGGCTCCGTATTGTGCCATTCCCCTATTTCAAAATTGTCATATTCTAGTCACATGGCGTGATAGCACCGTATCACGATAGGGGTCCAGGTTCTAGAAATTTTCACCTATTTTAAAAGATGTATCTAGGGTTAAAAGGGTTAATTTGTCACCGCTATTTAAACCTAATAACACGTGATATAGCCATTTTCATCCAAAATATACTAGTTTCTCTCAATTTACTCTCAAGAACAAGCTAGGGTTTCAATGTGGATTCAATTTCAAGAAAATGTCTCCATCAATCTTCGCTAAATCAAGAACTAAGATATGTTTTGTGTTGATTTATGGATTCCTTTCATCCATACAGCTCAGGAACCCTATTTTAAATTATAAATCATGATTATTATGCTGTGGGTTGCTCAAGTTATGTGATGGTTTTTGTTTGATTCCAATGTTGGGATCCTTATATGAAATTATAAAAACTAGATTAGCATGTAAATTGAAACCCATGAATTTGGTGGTTTATGATTTGTGAAATTTGATGATTTCACCTATGCCTTAAGTTGTGCATGTAAGGTGTTTGATAAAATGCCTAAAGGGTTAGAAATTATGCACAATAGCTAAATTGTGACCCAAATGACAATGTATGCTTTAACCTTATGTTCGAAATAAATTCCATGTTATTCTTATGTATTGAAATTGCTTGTGGGATTGCTCATGAGTTAGCCTTATTAAATTACTCTATGTATGCATGCTATGTTATTCACGTACCAAGCTATGATAATCAAATGCCCATGAAATAACTCCAACTATTGTATTATGGATTGTTAAT
>NC_061121.1:116212903-116218106 GCF_002878395.1 Capsicum annuum
TGTCCTTTAGGGTCATGAGCACCATTTAGCATTTTGAGTACCAGATTTGGTGCATTACTAACTTGGTATTAGATCCTAAGGCTCAATAGTGTCCTAGGAAGTCTAAAAGCTGGATCTAGTAAAATTTTGTGCATAGGTATGTTGTGTGCCACATTTACGTAAAGGAGGCTATGAGATGTTTTAGGAACAGTTTCCCTTCTTTTAGTATTCATGTTGTGCTAGTGAGCATAATCTCAAGTCAATCTCTCAGTCTCATCCATTTCTCCCTTTTTTTCTACAGAACATGCCTCTTAAAAGAAGAAATGGGAATCAGTCAGCCCCTCAACCCGAAGAACCTTTGGGAGAACATGTTTCTCATGCAGAGTTTAGAGCTGTATTTACTACTCTTGCTTAGTCAGTTACCGCTCAGAATATATGACCAAATATCGTTCTGGCCAACCAAGTGGCCAATTCAGCTGTATCCAGCATTCAGGACTTTACCCAAATAAATCATCCATCATTTCTTGGGTCTAAGTCAGATGAGGACCCTCAGGAATTTATCGATTAGGTTCAAAAGGTTACTGATGTTATGGGGGTGTTAGCTGTTGAGAGTGCTAGCTAGCTACATATTAGTTGTAGAATATTTCTCACACTTGGTACAAGCAGTGGTAGTCAAAGAGGTCGGTTGATGCAGTACCTATAGAGTGGGAGGAGTTTTTCACTGTATTTTTAGAGAGGTTCTTTCCCCTAGAGTTGAGAGAGGCTAAGGTGTTTGAATTCATCAACCTCAGGTAGGGAAACATGACGGTGAAAGATTATTCTCTTAAATTTACTTAATTAGCAAGATATGACCCTTATTTGGTTGCAGACAACAGGGCCAAGATGAGTAAGTGTTTTTCTGGGGTGAATGATAGAATTGTCAATGAGTATAGGTCTACGATTTTGTATAATGACACGACTTTAGCTTGGCTTATGACTCATGCTCACAGATAGAGGAGAAAAATATTAAGATAAGGGGGAAGTAGAATAAGAGAGTAAGGACAGGTTTTTTCAACTTTGCTCAGCCCAAATCAGAAAGAGGATATCATTCTTAGTTTTGTCCTAAGTCATCAATTCCAGCTCCTTTTTCAGCTTGTGCTCTAACTCCTAAGTTCAGGGATGGTAATAAATATAGAGCGCCATGCTCTAAGTCTTAGGCCAGTATTAGCAGTGCCCGCCCCTATCATTTTTGCCAGACTTATGGCAAACACCATCAGGGTATTTGTAGAGCTGGCAGTGGTATTTGTTCCGGATATGGCAAACCAGGCAATAGAGTCAAAGACTGCCCCCCGCCAGTGCTACTAGCGGGCAATGCCCAAATAAACTCTATGCTCTCCAGTCCTAGCAAGATCCGAAAATTTCTCCTGATGTGGTTACTGGTACATTACAGATCTTTCATGTGTATGTTTACGCTTTGCTAGATCTAGGTGCTTTCCTAAATTTAGTTACTCCCTATAGAGTAGTTGATTTTGGAGTCATTCCCAAAATTCTAGCAAAGTTTTTTTCAATCTCTACCCTAGTGGGTAAAATCATCATAGCTCGGCGGGTAACTAAGAATTGTTCGAATAGGATATTTTAGAAATTCACCTCAGTAGATTTAGTCGAATTAGAGATGACAAATTTTGATGTCATTCTTGACATAGATTAGCTTTGTTCCTGCTATGCCACAGTCGACTGCAAACACAGAATAGTCCAGCTCCAGTTTCCAAATGAACCCATCCTAGAATAGAAGGGTTGTGTATCTGATTTCAGAGGTTAGCTTGTTTCCTACCTTCGGGCATGGAAAATGATATCTAAGGGATATGTCTATCATCTTGTTCAATTTAAGGACACTAGTTCTAAAACTCACATACTTGATTTAGTCCGAATCATGAATGAATATTCTGATGTCTTTCCCGAAGATCTTCCAGGAATTCCTCCCAAAAGAGAAATAGAATTTCGCATTGATCTTCTTCCAGATACTCAGTCTATGTCTATTACACAATACAGAATGGCACCAACGGAACTCAGATAATTGAAAGAGTAGTTGAAGGATCTCTTAGATAAGGGATTCATCAGGCCCTGTGTGCCCTCGTGGGGCACACCAGTCTTATTCATGCACAAGAAAGATGGTTCTCTCAGAATGTGTGTTGATTACCATCAGCTCAAAAAAGTCATGATAAAAAATAAGTATCCTCTTCCCAGAATCAATGACTTGTTTGACCAACTTCACGGTGCCAATTATTTCTTTAAGGTAGACCTCAGATAAGGCTACCATCAGCTCAAATTCAGAGAATATGACATTCCAAAGCTAACCTTTCATACTCGATATGGTAACTTTAAATTCCTAGTCATGTCTTTTGGTCTTACCAATGCCCCAGTAGATTTGATGGACTTGATAAATCTAGTGTTCAAGCAGTACTTGGAAATGTTCACCATAGTCTTCATAGTTGATATTCTGGTCTATTCCTATAGTGAGCGAGATCATGCATACTATCTCAGATTTGTACTTCAGACTCTCAAAAATCATCAGTTGTTCGCCAAATTCAGTAACTGTGAATTTTGGCTAAGGTCAGTAACATTTCTTGGCCATATCATTTTCAGTGATGGAATTAGGGTTGTTCCTCAAATGATAAAAGCTATAAGAAACTGGCCTTGACTTGTCTCTCTATCAGATATCAGGAGTTTCTTGGGGTTGGCTGGCTATTATAGATGGTTTGTAGAAGTATTTTCTTTTATTGCATCCTTAAAGTCTAGATTGACTAAGAAAGAAGTCAAGTTTCAGTGGTCAGATCCTTGTGAGAAGAGTTTTTAGGAGTGAAAGAAAAGCAAGATAGCGATCCAAATCTAGTCAAGTTAAAAGTGTTAGTAAAGGAATAAAAACTAAAGGTTTTATCCCAAGTAGGAGATGGTATTTTGCGTTTTTAGGGTCATTTGTGTGTTCCAGGTTTAGATGACTTAAGGCAGTGAGTTCTTGCAAAAGTGCATGTGCATTCTACACTATTTATACAGAGGCCACAAAGATGTACTGCGACTTACGAGAGATCTATTGGTAGAGTGGGGTAAAGAGAGATTTTACAAAGTTTGTGGCTAAGTACTCTACATGTTAGCAAGTACCTCTTATTCAACCGAGGATTACCCCAAGCTCTACATAAGAGAGTTGGTCAGATTTCAAGGTGTTTCATTATCCATTATCTCAGATAGAGGTACCCAGTTCACCTCTTACTTCTGGAAAGCATTACAAATGGGTTTTGGTACCCAAGTTTATCTCAGTATATCCTTTCATTCTCAGACAGATGGTCAAGTAAAAAGGACCATTCAGATCCTAGAAGATATGCGAAGAGCATGTGCAATTGATTTCAAGGGTAGTTGGGATGACCACTTGCCTTTGATTGAGTTTGCATACAATAATAGCTATCATTCCAGTATTAAGATGGCTCCATTCAGAGCTCTGTATGGCAGGAGATGCAAATCTCCAGTCAGTTGGTTCAAAGTTAGTGATACCTCAGTTACAGGGTCTGACTAAGTATTCGATTCCTCAAAGAAAGTCCAGTTGATTAGAGAAAGACTCCAGGCTGCTCAGAGCCGACAGAATTCTTATCCAGATGTGGGCAGAAAGGATCTCGAGTTGGTAATTGGTGGCAATGTCTACCTAAAGATCTATCCCATTAAGGGAGTGAAGAGGTTTGGTAAGAAGGGAAAGCTTAGTCCTCGATATGTCTATCCCTTCAAAATTCTCAGTCGCTTGGCAAAGTAGCTTATGAGCTCGAATTACCTTTAGATCTAGCCGTTGTTCATCTAGTTTTCTATGTTTCTTTGCTTAAGAAGTGCTTAGATGACCCAGCAGTTGCTATCCCTACTTAGTGCATAGATGTTCAGAATAACCTCTCTTATGAAGATATTCCAGTGGAAGTCATAGACTATTTGTCTCGTAGACTGAGGAATAAAGAAATCCCTCTAGTCAAAATTCTTTGGCAAAATTAGTCTGTTAAGGGAGCTACTTGGGAAGCAGAAGCAGATATGCGAACCAAGTATCCCTAGCTCTTCTACACCAACTCAGATCTAGCTCAAGGTAACAATTCACCTTAAGCTTTTTGGTTTTCATGTCTAGATTTTAGTTACGACATGGTATTAGTCTCATGTTCGGGACTTTATTTTAAACTTGGTAGTAAGTACCATTGCATATTCAGTCATATGTTCACGCATCAGATTATTCATATGTTCATGCATCATATTAGTCATGTGTTCAAGCATTAGACATGCATTCTCCTAGTGAGAAATTTAGTTATCAGAAATATCAGTCATGTGTTCATGAGTCAGTTAAGTCATGAAATCATGCATCAGATATGCATGCTCAGTATAAATCTCTAAAATATCAATCATGTTTTTGTTGTTTGTGATCATAATTTACTTCAGCTCATCGTTACTCCCATCATAGTCAGTCACATTCAAGGATGAATGTTCCCAAAGGGGAGATATTGTAATACCCTAAAGTTTCTTAACTAATTCCATTCCAAAAATGTCAAGAATTAACTTCTAAATTGAATTATGTTTATTCCATGAGGAATTTTAAAGATTTTCACTTTTTGTAATGTGGAAAATTTAATAAGCTTTCCATAGATATAAGATTTTCCCAAATCCTACAGCTGGATAAAAAGTTATGACTATTTCAAGTTCCTATCATAAGACAACACTATATTGGTCAGTGGCGCACCGTGCCACAATATAAAATGGCAATTGTCTTTTTCCAGTGTCGTAACATTATGTTTTCCGTGTCACGTCAAACTTTTAGGTCACAAATGAAGAGGAAACGCGATGCCTCCACATCGCGCCATTCCCTTATTACCCAATTGTCAAATTCCAGTGACACGGTGCGATAGCGCCGTATCCCGCTAGTTGTCTAGGTTGGGAAATTTTCACCAATTTTAAAAGACGCGTCTAGTATTAAAAGGGTTAATTTCCCACCCCTATTTAAAACCAATAACACGTGATTTAGCCATTCTTTACTCAAAATATACTAGTTTCTCTCAATCTCCTCTTAAGAACAAACTAGGGTTTCAATTGGAGATTGTATTTCAAGAAAATCTCTCCATCAATTTTCTCTAAATCAAGAACTAAGATATGTGTTGTGTTGATTTATGGATTCCTTTTATCCATAAAGCTCAAGAACCCTATTTTAAATTATAAATCATGATTATTATGTTGT
>NC_061121.1:116221106-116332490 GCF_002878395.1 Capsicum annuum
GTTATTCTTATGTATTGATATTGCTTGTGGTATTGCTCATGAGTTAGACTTATTAAATTATGCTATGTATACTTGCCATATTATTCATGTACCATGCTATGATAATCAAATGCCCATGAAATATCTCCAACTATTGTATTATGGATTGTTGATGTTGGTCATGTATTCAATAATGTCATGCCTTGTCAGTTTCCTTCCATCGAGTCCTTACGGTACTTGTACCAAAAAAACATAACTATATTCCAATATTTAGCATCATATTTTCATGATTCCAGGCGTAGATGACATAAGGAAGTGAATTCTTGTAGAAGTGCATGGTACACACTAAACTATTCATATAGGGACCACAAAGATGTACCGAGACTTGCACGAGTATTATTGATAGAATGGAATAAAGTGAGACGTTGCAGAGTTTCTTGCTAAGTGCTCTTCATATCAGCAAGTTAAGATAGAGCATCAGAAGCCTAGTGTATCCATCAAAGAGTTCCATATTCCTACTTGGAAGTGGTAAAAAGTGAACATGGATTTTCTAACGGGTTTGCTTCATACTCATCATCGGGATGATTCTGTTTGGGTCATTGTAGATAGAATGACCAAATCAACTCATTTCTTTCCAGTCCACACCTCTTATTTAGCCAAGGATTACACCAAGCTCTATATCAGAGATTTGGTCAGATTACATGGTGTTCCATTATCCATTATCTCAGACAGAGGTACCCAGTTTACCTCTTACTTCTGGAAAGCATTCCAAAAGGGTCTTGGTACATAAGTTCATCTAAGTACTTTCTATCATCCTCATATAGATGTTCAAGCCGAAAGGACCATTCATAACCTAGAAGATATGCTAAGGGCATGTGCAATTGATTTTAAGTGTAGTTGGAATAACCACTTACCTATGATTGAGTTTGCATACAAAAATAGCAATTATTCCAGTATTAAGATAGGTCCATTCGGAGATCTCTATGGCAGGAGATTCAAATATCCAATCGGTTGGTTTGAAGTTAGTGAGTCCTTAGTTATAGGGCCTGGCTTATTGTTCGATGCCTCAGAGAAAGTCCAACTGATCAGAGAAAGACTCTGGCCTACTCAGAGCCCACAGAAGTCTTATGCAGATGTGCACAGAAAGGATCTCTAGTAGAGATTGGTCACTATGTCAACCTATAGATATATCCCATGAAGGGAGTGAAGTGGTTCGGCAAGAAGGGAATGCTTAGTCCCCATTATGTCGATCTCTCCAAAATTCTTAGTCGCTTTGTCAAAGTAGCTTATGAGCTTGAATTACCTTCAGATCTAGCCACAGTTCATCTAGTCTTCCTTGTCTCTTTGCTCAAGAACTGTATAGGTGACCCAGCAGTTGTAGTCCCTATTTATAGTATAGATGTTCAGAACAACCTTTCTTATGAAGAGATTCCACTCGAAATCATATACTCTCAGTCTTGTAGACTGAGGAATAAATAAATCGCTCTAGTCAAAGTTATTTGCCAAAATCAGTCCATTAAGGGAGCTACTTGGGAATCAGAAGCAGATATGCAAACCAAGTATCCTGACCTCTTCTCCGCTAACTCAGATCTAGCTCAAGATAACAGTTCTCCTTAAGCTTATCATTTTTCATATCTAGATTTTAGTTACGACTTGGTATTAGTCTCATGTTCAGGACTCCATTTTAAATTTGGTAGTAAGTACTATTGCACATTCAGTCGTATGTTCACGCTTCAGATTATTCATATGTTCATGCATCAAATTAGTCATGTGTTCATGCATCAGACATACATTCTCCTAGTGAGAAATACAGTTATCAAAAATCTCAGTCATGTGTTCATGAGTCAGTTAAGTCCTGAAATCAAGCATCAGATATGCATGCACAGTATAAATCCTTTAAATATCAATCATGTATCATTTGTTCATGATCAATATTTACTTCAGCTAATCGTTACTCCCATAACAGTCTGTCGCATTCGAGGACGAATATTCCCAAGGGGTCGATTTTGTAATTCCCCAAAGTTTCTTAACTAATTTCATCCCAAGAATGTCAAGTATTAGCTTATAAATTGAATGATATTTATTCTATGAGGAATTTTAAAGATTTTTACCTTTTTTCATGTGGAAAATTCAATAAGCTTTCCATCGATATAAAATTCACACAAATCCTATCACCGGGGAAAAAGTTATGACTATTTCAAGTTCCTGTCATAAAACAACACCATATTGGTCAGTAGCGCGCCGAGCCATAAGATAAAATGCCAATTTTCTTTTTCCAGTGACTCAATATGATTTTCTCTAGTCGTGCCAAACTTCCAGGTTGTAAATGAAGTGGCAATGCGATGGCTCCACGTTGTGCCATTCCCCTATTTCCCAATTGTCAAATTCCAGTGACATGGCACGATAACACCACATCGTGCGAGGATTCCAGGCGGGAAATTTTTACTAACCTTGAAAGATGTGTCCAGGGTTAAAAGGGTCAATTTCCCATCCCTATTTAAACCCTATAACATGTGATTTAGCTATTCTTCACCCAAAATATACTAGTTTCTGTCAATTTTCTCTCAAGATTAAACAAGGGTTTCAATTGGGGATTTAATTTTAAGAAAATCTCTCAATCAATCTTCGCTAAATCATGAACTATGATATCTGTTGTGTTGATTTATGGATTCCCTCCATCCATAAAGCTTAAGAACCCTATTTTAAATTACGAATCATGATAATTATGTTGTGGGTTGCTCAAGTTAGGTGATGGTTGTTGTTTGATTCCCATGTTGGTATCCTTATGTGAAATTATGAAAACTAGGTTAGCATATAAATTGAAATCCATGAATTTGGTGGTTAAGATTTGTGAAATTTGATGATTTCACCTATGCCTTATGAAATCCATGTCAGGTCTTTGATAAAATTCCTAAAGGGATAAAAATTATGCACTATAGCTAAATTGTAAGACAAATGAGAATTTATTCTTTAACCTTATGCTCAAAATGACTTTCATGTTATTCTTATGTATTGATATTGCTTGTGGTATTGCTCATGAGTTTGCCTTATTAAATTATGCTATGTATACATGCTATCTTATACACGTACCATGCTATGATAATCAAATGCCCATGAAATATCTCCAACTATAGTATTATGGGTTGTTGATGTTGGTTATGTATTCAATAATGTCATGCCTTGTCAGTTTCCTTCCATCGAGTCCTTGGGGTACCTGTACCAAAAAAATATAAGTATGTGCCTAGATTTAGTGTCATGTTTTCACGATTACAGGCGCAGATGACCTAAGGTAGCGAATTCTTGCAGAGGTGTATAGTTTGCGCTAAACTATTCATACAGGAGCCATAAAGATGTACTGCGACTTGCGGGAGATCTATTGGTAAAGTGGGATGAATGGAGATGTTGTAGAGTTTATGTCTATGTGCTCTACATATCAGCAAGTTAATATAGAGTATCAGAAGCTTAGTGGGTCCATGCAAGAGTTGCATATTCCTACTTGGAAGTGGGAAGAAGTGAACATGGACTTTGTGATGGGTTTACCTCATACTCATCATCAGCATGATTCAATTTGGGTCAGGGTTTGCCTCATACTCATCATCAGCATAATTTAGTTTGGGTTATTGTATATAGAATGACCAAATCAGCTCATTTCTTTCCAGTCCATACCTCTTATTCAGCCTTGGATTACACCAAGCTCTACATTAGAGAGTTGGTCAGATTGCATAGTATTCCATTATACATTATCTCTGACAGAGGTACCCAGTCACGTCTTACTTCTGGAAAGCATTCCAAAAGGGTCTTGGTACCCAAGTTCATCTCAGTACATCCTTTCATCCTCAGACAAATGGTCAAGCAGAAAGGAATATTTAGACCCTAGAAGATATGCTAAGGGCATGTGCAGT
This sequence comes from Capsicum annuum, assembly GCF_002878395.1. NCBI lineage: Eukaryota > Viridiplantae > Streptophyta > Magnoliopsida > Solanales > Solanaceae > Capsicum > Capsicum annuum. Next base: position 116,224,988 of record NC_061121.1, read on the forward strand.
TGATTTAAAGGGTATTGAGGATGAGCACTTGTATTTGATTGGGTTTTCATACAACAATAGCTATTATTCCCATATTAAGATGGCTCCATTCGAAGCTCTCTATGGAAGGAGATGCAAATCTCCAGTCGGTTGGTTCAAAGTTAGTGAAGCCTCAGTTATAGGGCCTGACTGAGTATTCGATTCCTCAGAGAAAGTCCTGTTGATTAAAGAAAGACTCCGGGATACTCAGTGCCGATAGAAGTCTTATGCAGATGTGTACAGAAAGGATCTCGAGTTATAGATTGGTGACAATGTCTACCTAAAGATCTCTCCCATGAAGGGAGTAAGGAGGTTCGGCAAGAAGGGAAAGCTTAGTCCCCGATATTTCGATCCCTTCAAAATTCTCAGTAGCTTTGGCAAAGTAACTTATGAGCTCGAATTGCCTTCAGATCTAGCCACAGTTCATCCAGTCTTCCATGTATCTTTGCTTAAGAAGTGCATAGGTTACCCAACAGTTGCAGTCCCTATTCAGAGCATTGATGTTCAGAATAACCTCTCTTATGAAGAGATTCTAGTCGAAATCATAGTCTATCAATCTCGTAGACTGAGGAATAAATAAATCCCTCTAGTCAAAGTTCTTTGGCCAAATCAGTCCGTTAAGGGAGCTACTTGGGAAGCAGAAGCAGATATGCGAACCAAGTATCCCCAACTCTTCTCCACCAACTCAGATCTAGCTCAAGGTAATAGTTCTCCTTAATCTTTCCAATTTTCATGTCCAAATCTTAGGTACGACTTGGTATTATTCTTATGTTTAGGACTCCATTTTAAACATGGTACTAAGTACCATTGCATATTCAGTCATATGTTCATGCATCAAATTATCCATATGTTCATGCATCAGATTAGTCATATGTTCAAGCATCAGACATGCATTCTCCTCGTGAGAAATTTAGTTATCAGAAATCTTAGCCATGTGTTCATGAGTCAGTTACATCATGAAATCATACCTCAAATATTCACACTCAGTATAAAACCCATGAAATATAAATCATATATTAGTTGTTCGTGATCAACATTTACTTCGGCTCATCATTACTCCCATCACAATCAGTCCCATTCGAGGACGAATGTTCTCAAGGGGAAGATGTTGTAATACCCTAAAGTTTCTTAACTAATTTCTCCCCAAGAATACCAAGTATTAGCTTATAAATTGAATGATGTTTATTCCATTAGGAATTTTTATTATTTTCACTTTTTGTCATGTGGTAAATTCAATAACCTTTCCATCGTTATAAGATTCGCCCAAATCTTATGACCGGATCAAAAGTTATGACTATTTTAAGTTCCTATCGTAAAACAGCACCATATTGGTAAGTGGCACACCGCGCCACTAGATAAAATTGCAATTTTATTTTTCCAGTACTTCAACATGATTTTTCTTGCATCGCTCCAAACTTGCAGGTCGAAAAATAAAGTGGCAACGCGATGGCTCTGCGTCGCGCCATTTCCCTATTTCCCAATTGTAAAATTCCAGTAACACGACGCGATAGTGCCGTGTCGCACTAGGGGTCCAGGTTGGGAAACTTTCACCAATTTTAAAAGACACGTTTAGGGTTAAAAGAGTTAATATCCACCCCTATTTAAATCCAATAACACGTGATTTAGCCATTCTTCACCCAAACTATACTAGTTTCTCTCAATTTTCTCTTACGAACAAACAAGGGTTTCAATTGGGGATTCAATTTCAATAAAATCTCTCTATCAATCTTCGCTAAATCAAGAACTAAGATATGTATTGTGTTGATTTATGGATTCCATTCATCCATAAAGCTCAAGAACCCTATTTTAAATTACAAATCATGATTATTATGTTGTGGGTTGCTCAAGTTATGTGATGGTTGTTGTTTCATTACTATGTTGGGATCCTTTTATGAAATTATGAAAACTAGGTTAGCATATAAATTAAAATCCATGAATTTAGTGGTTTATTATTTGTGAAATTTGACGATTTCACCTATGCCTTACGAAATCTCTGTAAGCTGTTTGATAAAATCCCTAAAGGGATAGAAATTATGCACTATATCTAAATTGTGACCTAAATGACAATTTATGCTTTAACCTTATGTTCCAAATGACTTCTATGTTATTCTTATTTATTGAAATTGCTTGTGGGATTGCTCATGAGTTATGCCTTATTAAATTATGTTGTGTATACATATTATCTTATTCACGTACCATGCTATGATAATCAAATGTCCACGAAATATCTCCAACTATTGTATTATGGATTGTTGATGTTGGTTATATATTCAATATAGCTATGTGCTAAGATTTAGTGTCATGTATTAACAATTCCAGGCGTAGATGACTTCACGTTGTAAATTCTTGCATAAGTGCATAGTGCACGCTACACTATTCATACAGGGGCCACAAAGATGTACCACAACTTGCGGGAGATATATTTATAGAGTGGGATGAAGGGAGATGTTGCGGAGTTTGTGGCTAAGTGCTCTACATATCAGTAAGTTAAGATAGAGCATCAGAAGCCTAGTGTCTCCATACAAGAGTTCCATATTCCTACTAGGAAGTGGGAAGAAGTGAACATGGACTTTGTGACGTATTTGCCTCATACTCATCATCAACATAATTCAGCTTGGGTCATTATAGATAGAATGACCAAATCAGCTCATTTCTTTATAGTCCATACCTTTTATTCAGCAGAGGATTACACTAAGCTCTACATGAGAGAGTTGGTCAGATTTCATGGTGTTCCATTATCCATTATCTCAGACAGTGGTACCTAGGTTACCTTTTACTTCTAGAAAGCATTCCCAAAGGGTCTTGCTACCCAAGTTCATCTAAGTACATCCTTTCATCCTCAGACAGATGGTCAAGCAGAAAGGACCATTCAGACCCTAGATGATATGCTAAGGGCATGTGCAATTGATTTCAAAGGTAGTTGGGATGACCACTTTTCTTTGATTGAGTATGCATACAATAATAGGTATTATTCGAGTACTAAGATGGCTCCATTTGGAGCTCTCTACGGCAGGATATGTAAATTTCCAGTAGGTTGGTTCGAAGTTAGTGAGGCCTCAGTTATAGGGCCTGACTTAGTATTCGATGCCCCAGAGAAAGTCCAATTGATCAGTGAAAGACTCCGGGCTGCTCAGAGCCGACAGAAGTCTTTTGTAGATGTGCGCAGAAAGGATCTCGAGTTTGAGATTGGTGACTATGTCAACCTAAAGAACTCTTGCATGAAGGGAGTGAAGACGTTCATCAAGAAGGGAAAGCTTAGTCCCCGATATGTCGATCCCTTTAAAATTCTTAGTCGCTTTGACAAAGTAGCTTATGAGCTTGAATTGCCTTCAGATCTAACCGCAGTTCATCTAGTCTTCCATGTCTCTTTGCTCAAGAAGTGCATTAGTGACCCAGCATTTTTAGTCCATCTTCATAGCATAGATGTTTAGAACTACCTCTTTTATAAAGAGATTCAAGTCAAAATCATAGGCTATCAGTCTCTCAGACTGAGGAATAAAAAAATCCCTCTAGTCAAATTTCTTTGCCAAAATAAGTCCGTTAAGGGTGATACTTGGGAAGCAGAAGTAGATATGTAAACCAAGTACCCTCAACTCCTTTCCACCAACTCAGATCTAGCTCATGGTAACAGTTCTTCTTAAGCTTTTTGGTTTTCATGTCCAGATTTTAGTTACGACTTGGTATTAGTTTTATGTTCAGGACTCCATTTTAAACTTGGTACTAAGTACCACTGCATATTCAGCCATATTTTCATGCTTCAGATTAGTCATATATTCATGCATCAGATTAGTCATGTGCATCAGACATGCATTCTCCTAGTGAGAAATTCAGTTATCAAAAATCTCAGTCATGTGTTCATGAGTCAGCTAGGTCCTGAAATCATGCATCAGATATGCATTTACTTTAACTCATCGTTACTCCAATTACAGTCAGTCTTATTTGAGGAGAAATATCCCCAAGAGGGAGATATTGTAATACTCAAAAGTTTCTTAACTAATTTCGTCCCAAGAATATCAAGTATTAGCTTCTAAATTGAATGATGTGTATTCGATGAGGGATTTTTAAGATTTTTACTTTTTGTCATGTGAGAAATTTAATAAGCTTTCCATCGATATAAGATTATCCCAAATCCTATGACCGGGTAAAAAGTTATAACAATTTCAAGTTCCTATCGTAAAATAGCACAATATTAGTCAGTGGCGCACCACGCCACAAGATAAAATGGCAATTGTTTTTTTCTAGTGTCTCAACATGATTTTTCCCACGTCTTGCCAATGTTCTAGGTCGCAAACAAAGTGACAATGCGATGGTTCCACGTCGCGCCATTCCTCTATTTCCCAATTGTCAAATTCCAGTCACACGGCGCGATAGCGCCATGTCGCGCAAGGGGTCCAAGTCGGGAAATTTTTACCAATTTTGAAAAATGCATCCAATGTTAAAAGGGTTAATTTTCCACCCCAATTTAAACCTAATAACCCGTGATTTAGCTATTCTTCACCCAAAATATACTATTTTCTCTCAATATTCTCTTAAGAACAAACTAGGGTTTAATTGGGGATTCAATTTTAAGAAAATCTCTCCATCAATCTTCGCTAAATCAAAAACTAAGATATGCATTGTGTTGATTTATGGATTCCTTTCATCCATAATACTTAAGAACAATATTTTAAATTACGAATAATGATTATTATGTTGTGGGCTGCTCAAGTTATGTGATGGTTGTTGTTTGATTCCCATATTGGGATCCTTATGTGAAATTATGAAAACTAGGTTAGCATATAAATTGAAATCTATGAATTTCGTGGTTTATGATTTGTGAAATTCTTGATTTCACCTATTCCTTATGAAATCCATGTAAGGTGTTTGATAAAATGCCAAAAGGGATAGAAATTATGCTCTATAGCTAAATTGTGACCTAAATGACAATTTATGCTTTAACCTTATGTTCAAAATGACTTCCATGTTATTCTTATGTATTGATATTGCTTGTGGGATTGCTCATGAGTTAGCCTTATAAAATTATGCTATGTATACATTCTATCTTATTCACGTACCATGCTATTATAATCGAATTCCCATGAAATATCTCCAACTATTGTATTATGGATTGTTGATGTTGGTCATTTATTCAATAATGTCATGCCTTGTTAGTTTCCTTCCATCGAGTCCGTAGGGTACTTGTACCCAAAAAATATTAGTATGTTCCTTGATTAAGTCTCATGTTTTCACGATTACAGGCATAGATGACCTAAGGCAATGAATTCTTGCAGAAGTGCATAGTGTGTGCTACACTATTCATACAGGGGCCACAAAGATGTACCGCGACTTGTGAGAGATCTATTGGTAAAGAGGGATGAAGGGAGATGTTGCAAAGTTTGTAGCTAAGTGCTCTACATATCAGCAAGTTAAGATAGAGCATCAGAAGCCTAGTGGGTCCATACAAGAGTTGCATATTCCTACATGGAAGTGGGAAGAATTGAACATGAACTTTCTGATGGGTTTGCATCATACTCGTCATCAGCATGATTCAGTTTGGGTCATTGTATATAGAATGACTAAATCAACTTATTTCTTTCCAGTCCATTCCTCTTATTCATCCTTGGATTACACCAAGCTCTACACCAGAGAGTTGGTCAGATTGCATAGTGTTCCATTATCCATTATCTCAGGTAGAGGTACCCAATTCACCTCTTACTTCTGGAAAGCATTCCAAAAGGGTCTTGGTACCCAAGTTTATCTCAGTATATACTTTCATCCACATACATTGGTAAAGTAGAAAGGACCATTCAGACCTTAGAAAATATGCTAAGGGCATGTGTAATTTATTTTAAAGGTAGTTGGGATGACCACTTGCCTTTGATTGAGTTTGCGTACAACAATAGCTATCATTCCAGTAATAAAATAGCTCTATTCGGAGGTCTCTATGGCAGGAGATGTATATCTACAGTCGGTTGATTAGAATTTAGTAAGGGCTCAGTTATACGGCCTGACTTAGTATTCAATGCCTCAGAGAAAGTCCAATTGATGAGAGAAAGACTCTGGGCAGCTCAGAGCGACAGAAGGGAAAGCTTAGTCCCCGATATGTCGATCCCTTCAAAATTCTCAGTCGCTTTGGCAAAGTAGCTTATGGGCTTGAATTTCCTTCAGATCTAGCCACAGTTCATCCAGTCTTCCATGTCTCTTTGCTCAAGAAGTTCATAGGTGACCCAGCAGTTGTAGTCCCTATTCAGAGCATAGATGTTCAGAACAACCTCTCTTATGAAGAGATTCCAGTTGAAATCATAGACTATCAGTCTCGTAGACTGAGGAATAAAGAAATCCCTCTAGTCAAAGTTCTTTGGCAAAACTTGTCCGTTAAGGGAGATACTTGGGAAGCAGAAGCAGATATGCAAACCAAGTATCCTCACCTTTTCTCTACCAACTCAGATCTAGCTGAAGGTAACAGTTCTCTATAAGCTTTTTGGTTTTCATGTCTAGATTTTTGTTACGACTTGATATTAATCTCATGTTCAGGAATCCATTTTAAACTTGGTACTAAGTATCGTTGCATATTCAGTCATATTTTCATTCTTAAGATTTGTCATATGTTCATGCATCAGACATGCATTCTCCTAGTGAGAAATTCAGTTATCAAAAATCTCAGTCATGTGTTCATGAGTCAGTTAAGTCATGAAATCATGCATCAGATATGCACGCTTAGTATAAATCCCTAAAATATCAATCATGTATCAGTTGTTCATGATCAACATTTACTTCAGCTCTTTGTGACTCCCATTACAATTAGTCACATTTTAGGATAAATGTTCCCATGGGGAGATATTGTAATACCCCGAAGTTTCTTAACTAATTTTGTCCCAAGAATGTCAAGTATTATCTTCTAAATTAAATGATATTTATTCCATGAGGAATTTTTAAGATTTGTACCTTTTTCCATATGGGAAATTCAATAAGATTTCCATCGATATAAGATTCGGCCAAATCCTATAATCGGATAAAAAGTTATGACTATTTCAAGTTCCTGTCGTAAAACAGCACCATATTAGTCAGTGGAGCGCTGCGCCACAACATAAAATGGCAATTGTCTTTTTTCAGTGTCTCAACGTTATTTTTTCCACGTCGTGCCAAACTTTCAGGTTGCAAATGAACTGGCAATGCTATGGCTCTGCGTCGCGCCATTCCCCTATTTTTCAGTTGTCAAATTCCAATGACACGATGCGATAGCTGCGCGTTGCGCCAGGGGTCCAGGTCAGTAAATTTTCACCAATTTTAAAAGACGCGTCTAGGGTTAAAAGGGTTAATTTCTCACCCCTAGCTAAACCCAATAACACATGATTTAGCCATTCTTCACCCAAAATATACTAGTTTCTCTCAATATTCTCTCAAGAACAAACTAGGGTTTCAACTGGGCATTCAATTTCAAGAAAATCTCTCCATCAATCTTTGCTAAATCAAGAACTAAGATAAGCGTTGTGTTGATTTATGGATTCCTTTCATTCATAAAGCTCAAGCACCTTATTTTAAATTACGAATCATGATTATAATGTTGTGGGTTGCTCAAGTTATGTGATGGCTCTTGTTTGATTCCCATGTTGGAATCCTTATGTGAAATTATGAAAACTAGGTTAGCATATAAATTGAAATCGATGAATTTGGTGGTTTATGATTTGTGAAATTTGACGATTTCACCTATGCCTTATGAAATCCATGTAAGATGTTTGATAAAATGCCTAAAGGGATAGAAATTATGCATTATAGCTAAATTGTGACCCAAATGACAATGTATGCTTTAACCTTATGTTCAAAATGACTTCCATGTTATTCTTAAGTATTGAAATTGCTTGTGGGATTGCTCATGAGTTAGCCTTATTAAATTATGCTATGTATAAATGCTATGTTATTCACGTACCATGCTATGATAATCAAATGCCCATCAAATATCTCCAACTAATGTATTATGGAATGTTGATGTTGGTCATGTATTCAATAATGTCATGCCTTGTCAGTTTCCTTTCATCGAGTCCTTGGGGTACTTGTTCTCAAAAAATATAGGTATGTGCCTAGATTTAGTGTCAAGTTTTCATGATCTCCTCAGTCAAGCCATGGTCCATAGAACCCAATCAGTCATGTGACTCAGGAAAGCTCAGTAATTTAGTAATCTCAATAATATTCCGTCAGCTAACGGAACTCCATGAATTCAGTCTAGTCTAGTTCATTTAATCATGTTCAGTGTTTATTCATATGGGAGTAGGAATTAGAATCGAGGAAACCCAAGGATGGGAATTCACCTGGTATATTAAGGTGTGATTCTTAGAATTAATCTTTGCATTCCCTTAGCTGAACTAGAACTAACTAATCTGGCCTACCCAAAGTAACCACTATGACGAGAATAGATGTAAGATGAACTTTTCAAAGACTAACCACCAACCCAACAAGGGTAATCATTAGCACTAGACTGAGCTCCATCAGTAATCTAAAGAGCTGCCTAAATTCATTGAATAGGATAACTGAGGATAATAGGATAGATCATAGAATATCAATCATGAGAACTACTACCCATGAACTGAGAACTACCATAACTGCCACTAAAACTACCCAAATATCTAGTACTCTTATCATTGCTCTTTGGGCCTCATGATGCATCACCTATATTACCTGAGCATGATCCCAAACCTCAGTAAGAGACCTATGCACAACGATCAAACTCTGAGTAGACATACGAAAGAAAAGTCTAAACCCTCTGACAAAGCAACAAATATTCACATACTCAACATTCAAAATAGAATTCAGTGCCTAACAAACTCGTGAAAATGAACCTCATACGCTACAGTAGTCAAAAAGCCCTACTTTAATCTAGAGAACATATCTCTTAAATTAACCCTAAGGTTGTGTAGCAAATACATCTCAAAGAACATCTCAGAAAACTGAGTCCATGTCAAAAGAGATGATTCGGTTGGTCTAGAATCCATATAACCTCTCCAATAATGTTGAGTAGCCAAGGCCAACTGAAATGTGGTGTAATCCACACAACGAGTCTCAACTAGGCCCAAATTATAGCGCCTATCCTTACAAGAAATAAAAAAACTCATATACATTCTCTCTCAAAGAACTAAATAACCTAGGAAGATCCAATATGAAGAATCTACCCAACATCTTTTTCTCTTCAAAAGACATAGCAGGATGGGAAACCACTGGCTCAACAACTATCGGCTGAATAACCATTGGTGTAAGAGGGACCTCAACTCTAGGAGCTGTAGTTATCGATTCTGCCCCCGCCTTTATACCACTCTTATTGTAGATTATGCATAATTAAATTGTGCACCACTAGCTATCCCCAAAATTTGAACCAAAGTATCTATAAGAACTTAATAAGAATGTGGTGGAGCCTGGGATAATCACTAGCCCACTGCAGGTTGGGGTAGAAAAATTTATGGCTCAAGAGTAAGAATAGGGTCTGGTAAAGGCACCCTATCCTGGCCTCTATCTAGTGACACATATGTGGACTATCTAGGATCTCTAGTTCATCCATGAATAGAAGTAGGATTGCTAGTCTTGATCTTGAGACCCTCGTCTCGTGTAGCGGTAGCACGTGTCCTAGCTATTTGCCAAACAGTGAAATCAAAAGGAATGTTCTACAAACTAACTCAAACTCTTAGCATGATATGAGTTAAAAAAGTTAAGAACTCCTAATCTGGGCCTCTTATTGTTGCTCTTTGGGCCTCATTATGCATCTCCTCTATTACTGAGCATGATCCCAAACCTCAGTAAGAGATCTATGAACAACGATCAAAAGCTGAGTAGACATACGAAACGAAAGTCTAAACCCTCTAACAAAGCAACAAATTTTCACATACTCAATATTCAAAATAAAATTCAATGCCTAACAAACTCGTGAAAATGAACCTCATACTCTACACTAGTCAAAAAGCCCTACTCCAATCTAGAGAACAGATCTATTAAATTATCCCTAAGATTGTGTGGGAAATACATCTCGAAAAACATCTCAGAGAATTGAGTCCATGTCAAAAGAGATGATTCGGTTGGTCTAGAATCCATATAACCTCTCCAACTATGGAGAGTAGCCAAGGCCAACTGAAATATGGTGTAATCCACACAACGAGTCTCAACTAGGCCCAAATTATAGAGCCTATCCTCACATACAATGAAAAACTCATATATATTCTCTCTCAAAGCACTAAATAACCTAGAAAGATCCAATATCAAGAATCTACCCAATATGTTCTGCTCCTCAAAAGACATAGCAGGATGGCCAACCACTGGCTGAACAACTATTGGCTGAATAACCATTGGTGTAAGAGGGACCTTAACTCTAGGAGCTGTAGTTACCGGCTGTGCCTCCGCCTTTGTACCATTCTGATTGTAGATTATGCATAATTAGATTGTGCACCACTAGCTATCCCTAAAATTTGAACCATAGCATCTCTAAGAATTGAATAAAAGTAAACTATGGTGGAGCCTGGGATGATCACTGGCCCACTGCAGGTTGGGGTAGAAAAATTTCTGGATCAAGAGTAAGAATAGTGTCTGGTAAAGGCCCCCTATCCTAGCCTCTATCTAGTGACACATCTTTAGACTATGTAGGATCTCTCGTTCATCCATGAATAAGAGTAGGATCGCTAGGCTTAGTATTAAGACCCTCGTCTTGTGTAGCGGTAGCACATGTCCTAGCTATTTGTAAAAGAGTGAAATCAAAGGAATGTTCTATAAAATAACTTAGACTCGTAGCATGATATGAGTTAAAAAGTTAAGAACTCCTAAGAATGCCTCATAACCTCCCAAAGATAGGAAATGGGTGTCATTATTCTTATCTATAGGACTCTACTAGACACTTGCTTTACCAACAATATTGGTGAAACCTATGCTCTAATACCAATTTGTTACAACACAACTTATGGGTGATGATAGCACCTACTAAATCCCGCTAGTAGGAAATCCAAACCATAACCTGGAGTTAAATGCAATGGCTCAATTTTGTGGAAATGCCCCAAAAATAGGCAAAATAGGCAATCCAAAACAAGCAATAAGTAAGGAAATAAACATAGTTTAAAGGTAGTCATTACATAAATACCACCCCACAACCTGGTAGAGCTAGTACAAGAGTATCTATAAATATAACCCAAGTGATACAAGCACAAGGAGCATTAAAAGTACAAGGAATTATGAAGGGGGTCAAGGATTCAGAATTAGCAAGTAACTGAAGACTTTTTGGAGTATTTTGAAGCCTTGGTCAAGAGAAGGAATGAGGGGAACTTATGCACTAAATAGGCACCTCAAGTGAAGGTTAATGAAGACATTTTTCACTCCAAGGAAACACTTAAGAGTCACCCAATCCCCTTAGCTCATTAAAGGTAGTTTTGGTATATGGCATGTAATAGTATAAATAGACCATTTCACTTCTCTTTTCATTAGACTTTGATGAATTTGTTGAGTATTAATCTTATTTTGTAGCTTTATTCTTCTAGTTTTAGGTCTTAGATTCTGAAAATTGGTCCAAGAACATTTGAAGTAAGGGTTTCACTTGTTTTGGATAATTTGGCAAGAAAGGTGTACTTGAGGAAGAGTGTTTCCTTTGGGTCACCTAGGAGGAAGGTTTGAATTCTTATTTGTGAGGTGTTTTGAATATTTTGAAACATCTTCTAGTGCTAATCTTTGAATAGGAGTAAGAGTCTTTCTATCTATCCTTTAATTTCAAGCATTCTTCTTCTTCATCTCCATTCTATGTGTTGTTCTCTTTATTTGGTTGCTGGAATTTGCATCTTAGTAGACAATTTCGTGTGTTTGACAGTCATTAGGCTATCATTTGGTATCAAAGACTTGATTAGGGTTGTTCCAACATCCCTAAATCTTGGTGTTAGTGTTCTTATTAAGAAAATCTCAACAAAAAGGAGTCAAACATCCAAAAATACAAAAATAAGTGTTGTCTTGTTTGTTTGTTGTAGATACGAAATTTATAAGTTAGATCTACAAGTTTTTTTTTTTGTGTTTTGAAGGTTTCTAGTGCTAAATCCTTTCACTCTAGCACATAGGGAGTCTAGATCTAAGTTTTGAGCAAGATCCGGTTGTGTTTGTGCATTCCACCATTGTTGAAAACGTGTTTGAAGCTTTTTTGTGGGTGGATTTCGTGTGGCTTGTGGTATTTATGAATTTTTGTGGCTTATTTGTTGATATTTGAGCTTGTCTTGGCAAAAGGAATCTAGATCTAAAAGAAAAATTGGATTTAGGGTTCATTTGCCTAGTGGTCAAACCTTGGTCAACTCTTGAATATTCTTATTGTTCTTCATTATCTTCAAAACTTGTTGAAGAAGAATATTCAAAGTCCTAGTTTTATCCAAAAAAGGAAAGAAAGAGAAGGTGAAAGTTGATTGTACAAAGAATACCCTAGCATATTCACAATCTTCCAAAAGAAGAGGGGACAAAGGGAATATCAAAGTACAATTGAAAGTACAAGGGTGGGAGGGGGGGGACCAATCCATTTTGAATTCATTTGCAACTTCAAAAGGGCTCCAAACCTTCTATTTTTCCCTCCTAAGAGAAATTTCTTTTTCTCCTAAGTGTGTTTGGCCGAAATAAGTGAATTAAGATTTGAAAATTTTGAAAAGTGACGTTCAATTACAAGCTGCCACGTCATCACTTTGTTGACCAACCAAATTGAGTTAAAATTTAGATTTCTTAGTTTCTAATTGTTGTTTCTAGTTTCAATTTTGTTGGTTCTATCACTAATTAGTAAGCTAGTAAGTACCTACTAGTTTGGTAATTAGATTAGAGTCCGTTGTTTAGTATGTTCAGTTTTTGTGTGCTTTTTTCATTTTAATTCATAATGTTTTTTTGGTTCAAGTCCATGCATCACTTTATTTGAGTCATTTCGAAAAAAGATCGATTCTGGACCAAAGCTTCTCACCACTCAAGTAACTTGCCAAGTATTACCAATTATTCAACACGTGTGAAGCCAAGTGTGAGGTGAGGTTGAGTGAGAGTGTGGTGAGGCCTTCTTGAACTAACTTGTTTGTTCATTTTGTAGGTTTTATCTTTTCTGTTTATTGCTTCTTCTTAGGTGCATTTACCATGGAATCTGAGGGTACTACTTCCCATCCATTGGGAAATGATGCTATTGCACTCTTGATGGCTCAGATTGATGCCTTGGGTCGAGACTTTGTTCAAAGAATGGAAGATAGTCATGATGCCTTCAGAAGAAACATAAAGAGTAATATAGATGCTATGTGGACTGAAATTTCCACTTTTAGTGGAAGACTTGATCCTGTTGAAAGTAGGAGGAACTCACGACCTTCTACTCCTATTCCCTACCATGCATCCTCTACTGTCCAAGCCAATAACTCTTACATGGCTATAACCCCCGAAACCCTCCAAATGATTAATCCTCCAAGAGCTCCACAAAACCAGCCACCAAGCCAATCCCAAACCTTTCCTAAACGAACCCTACAAAGGCCAATACCTCACCAAATGAACCAAGTCCAACAAGAGGGACTTGGAACTCAAACTCCACCACCAAATCCAAACCAAATACCTCAACAAGTTCAAACACCTCAAAACCAAATATCCTACACTTCACCAAATCTAGAGCCACCAACCCAAATCCATCTTCAACTAAAGCCGATACCCCCTCTATAAACCACACTAAACCGAATTCCCTTCATCCAAGTAGAAGAAAAGAGAATCCAAAGAGAATGAGGCCAAGTTTCAAGATGGAGAGAAAATAGATGGTGAAATGCAAGAAGAATATGAAGAAAATAGGTAAAAGTAAAGGAAAGCCGTAGCTAGTCAAGTTAGGATGGAAGAAAAATGTTGTATTGTGGATCTTGTCCACAAAGAACCTTTGTTACTCACTAACCCAAGTGCTAGCATTTTGCCTAGCATTGATTCTTCTTACTTGAAGGTACAAGAAGATATATTTCCAAGAGAGAATTCAAAAGAACTCCATCCCAAACATGTGGGAGTTCCAAATGCACCAATGGCCAAAAGCTCCAAACTAGTGGACTGCCCAAGTCTAACCCGAGGTAACATCACTACTTCCTACATTTCCTTGAACTTAAAATGCTGTGATTTAGTGTCTTGTGAAGTGCTGATGGGTTTAAGAGTGCATTCTTCTTTACTTGGTAGCTCTTTAGTTGTGAACAAAACTCATAAGGCTAATCCATACACTTCTTTGAGCTACAAATATTGTGATGTGCCCTCTAGTGTGTTGGGTTCGGGTTTGTTGGACATAGGGATGAATTCTTCTTATTTTAATATCTTCCTTAATTTGTACCATGATCAACTTGCTCTTAAAACTAGTTCACTACTTGAACATGAGAAAGGTGTGATTAAAAATTTTCAAGTTAGTGTTGATGCTAGTAATGATGGTCTTGATATGGAACATGGTCCTTTGAACTTGTGTGATAAAATCCCTTATAAATATATTTTTCATTGTGGCATTATGTTTGTCCAAGTGGTGGGTAATTCCTTGAATGATCATGGGCTTGGTAACCTAGTGAAAGGAGTGGGCCATCTCGGCTTAAGTCCTTATCCTTGGATCCCATTTGACCCCAGAATACTGTTGAGGTGTGAAGGTTATAATTGCTGGTCATGCTCCCTTATATTTTATATTAATGCTATTCATGTCTTTGGTTTTATTTAGGCTAAGTGTTTCATGTCAAATATTAAGGATATGTTGGTATATGTCAAGTGTGAGCAATCATAGGTTCATGATATGAGTATGTTACTAATACTAATCCTCCTACCAAAAGGATTGTGTGTTTATTTTGCTCTCTCTTTGTATTTTGCAAGATCTGAGTTTGAGGAAAAATTCCTTCAAGATGGAAAGGATGATACAAGAACAAGGAGCATCAAAAGTACAAGGAATTATCAAGGGGGTCAAGGATTCGAAATTAGCAAGCAATTACAAACTGTTCGGAGTATTTTGAAGCCTTTGTCAAGAGAAGGAAGGAGGGGAACTTATGCACTCAATAGGCGCCTCAAGTGAAGGTTAATGAAGGCATTTTGCACTCCAAGGAAACACTTAAGAGGCGCCCAATTCCCTTAGATCATTAAGGGTAGTTTTGTCGTTTGGCATGTAATAGTATAAATAGACCATTTTACTTCTCTTTTCATTAGACTTTGATGAATTGATTGAGTATTACTCTTATTTTGTAGCTTTAGTCTTCTAGTTTGAGGTCTTAGAATCTGAAAATTGGTCCAAGAACATTTGAAGTTATGGTTTCACTTGTTTTGGATAATTTGGCAAGAAAGGTGTTCTTGAGGAAGAGTGTTTCCTTAGGGTCACCTAAGAGGAAGGTTTTGAACTCTTATTTGTGAGGTGTGTTGAAGATTTTGAAACATATTCTAGTGCTAATCATTGAATAGAAGTAAGGGTGTTTCTATCTATCCTTTAATTTCAAGCATTCTTTTTCTTCTTCATCTCCATTCTATTTGTTGTTTTCTCTTTATTTGGCTGCTGGAATTTGCATCTCAGTAGCCAATTTCGTGTGTTTGGTAGTCATTAGGATATCACCAAGTATATAGAATAGTCAATTAAATCTATCTTGAAATAAAAGACTAGGAATAAGTAGGATAGAAGGAAATAAATGACTCTGACCCCAAGAGCTTACCCTATCTCTGAATATCAACACAACATGAAAGTTGATCAACAACGCCAACTAGTACTCGGATCTACACCAAAAAGGTACAAAAGTGTAGTACGAGTACCAAAACCATAAGTACTCAGTAGGCATCATCGGTTGACTGAGTTAGATTCTGATATAAATATGATAAAATGCAAGATAACATAACGAAGTCAAGGTAGAAACAAACTTGAATCATATCCAACATCATTGTGCGTAAACAGGTAAATTAACCAAAATAATAGAATAACATAACATAAAGCATTAACACACATAATCATAACTCCAAAATAGGCTCCCATACGCAAATTAGTGTGAAAAAAGTAAAGAACCCATCACAAGCCCCCATAAGCCTAGAAGGTACACACCAGATAGTGTAACCCACCACCGTCATTTACCATATTTCATTATGACCTTAAGATCCACTAGCATCATACCACTTTATAATCATTTTCTCATTTTAAAACCTAGCCAAATTCCAACTTTCAATGTCACACCCCGATATCATTATGTCATAATAAGTATATCATCGTAGCATAATATGCTTATTTGAACTCAAACCAGTATATACATATATATAATCAATGGACGAACTTGAACCTGTAATATAATCAATAGTAGTACTCGAACCGATACATATGTAATCAATATCATAATCTTTCTCCAAACTCTAATTGTTAATTATAATTATATTAATGAAATTAATAGTATCATTAAAAGCATAAATAATAGAATAACCAATAGGAGTCAGCCCTCAAATCAATAAACATAATAATCAAGTGACAAAGTTCTTCAATATTACCTCAACAAGTATGTCCAAGAGTTTAATAGCATATAAAGGTCTACAAAAGGTAGCGTGCGTCTTAGCCTAAGGTGGATTAAGGGACCACTTCTAATTATCGAATTCCATTTTAGGAAAACTCTAACTGAAATAGGCTTAAGGTATCTAAATCCACTTTAAGATGTTAAATAAGCTTCAATTATCCCTAAGATAGGAAATTCACCTAAAATGTGAGCAACTTGGTCTAATATGCCCAGTTTATGATTTTCAAATAGCCTAAATGGTCCAACTAACTGAAGCATTGAAATTCATCATACCAACACCTAAAACCAATCCCAAATATAACACGATATAATGAATATACTATCAGTTAGCTCAAACTAGAAAGGAGTAAGACCTAGCCTACCTAGGCACCGAAGAAAGCTCAAACATCTGCTAAATAACTGCTTTCCATCTGAGAAGCTTTCACAAGATCCCAAGCTATCAAAATAACATTCTACTCATCAATACGAGAATAACGATACCCATATTGTAATATTATTTTATAGGTCCCAAAATCATCCAAAATCCAATTTGAGTCCCATTTATGAAAAATCACAATTTCGAAACCAACCCAACATTCCCACATGCTCAAGGAATTATTACCCAAAGAAATTGGGTGAATTTCGAGCTATTTTGTGGCTAAAATAAACCCCCAAGGCTTTGGATTTTTGAAGAAGTAATGAAAATTTTTACCATGACAAGGGTGACATCTTACCTCAAATTTGTAGATAATCTAGTAAATAAGTGTTAAACAAGTCCCCCAACCTCCCTCAAGCTCCAATTTTAAGCTATCTCTCTAGTTAGGGCTTTAGGTCTTTTGTAATGGATGAAGAATCAGCAAAATCATGCAAAGAAGGCCTATTTATATCCACACCAGGTGCTCGAGTCTCGCTATCATGACCTAATGTTCACGATTGGCTTATCTTATGGATACACAAGTGAGACGCTATTATAGCACTCTACCTCATGATCATGATTCTGGTGACCTGGTCAAATAAGTCACGATCACGACCCTAACTATCACAATAGTGATGTTCCAGATACATCTTTCTGAGTCTCCGCCAAGCCCTCAAGATTTATTTTGAATCTTGTATATGGAAATGAACTACGTAACCATATCAAATTTGATGTTTCAAACTCAACAGCAAAGTTGAATTTCCATCCAAGGGCATAGCAACAAAATGTGGGTCCCATACCCAATTTCTAATTTCTTAACTTTTAGACCGATAGGTAGAAATGAGATTGGGTGCCTTGGGACTCGAACAAATTGTCCACCTAGCTTAAAATCAACATTCTGGAGATGCTATAGTTAGAATTTGCATTAGAGGTTGATTGACTGAAGTTTTTTGCCTAATGAACATTTGGAACCAACTAAGGCTTCAAAATAGAGAATTAACTCTAAAAATATATGAACTACCCAGTAATCAAACTGTCTATTCCAGCAAGTTATAAATGACTAGGGGCTACTATAGAGAAGTTCTAATAGTGAAAATAAGTAAAAATATAAAAAATGACTAGAAGGATCATCATAGCAAAATAGTCAAAACATAAAATAAACTAAAAATCACAATAAGGATTTTTACATTATCCACAACCAATAGACATATTCATTCTCAAATAAAAAGGCAAATAGAGTACCTAAATTGGTAAAAAGATTTGAGTATCTACTATGCATCTCATACTTAACTTCCCACTTAGCCTCCTCAATTAGGCAATGTCTCTACTAAACCTTCACAAAATCAATATACTTGGATCTCAGTTTCTTTGTCTGACTGTCTAGGATAGAAATGAGATCCTCCTCAAAGGAAAAATCAATATATACTCCAAATGAATTCCCCCAGATCATATGGGCATCATCAAGATAGTATTGCTTCTAACATACAGATACGGAAGCAAAGTTATCCTATATGCGATATCCCTAACTTCACAGGAATCTTAAAAGTCTAAACAAATATCAGACTAAGCTCCTTTTTCTCCAAAAATATCATCAAAGCCTACTCGGATAATACGTTCAACAAAACCCGTTCACCAATCATGAATGGTCTATCACAAATTAATCTATTGGAATAACTTTTCTACCTACACTGGGTAGAAAAAACCCTCTATTGAATCAATCTAACTTGACTCATTGAGTCTCTTAATAAATTAGTTCCCTAAGGCCTAACTTCAAATAAATCAAACCATCCTATGAGGATCTATATCTCAACAAATAAAAAGGATTATAAGGTTCCATTTGAATGTCAGAACGGTAACTATTGTTGTAGAAAAACTCCACGAAGGGAATGAACTAGTCCCAATAACCACCAAAATGCATAACACATGCTCGAAGCATTCCTCTAGCACCTAAATAGTCTAGTTTGACTGACCATCCATAAGAGGGAAAAAATTTATTCTTAATTAAAGATAAGTATCCAATTCTCTCTACATAGAACTCCTAAAATTTGAGTTAAACTACATACCTCTATAAAAGATAATAGAGATTGGCACTCTATGCAACTAGACAATATCATGAATGTTGA
Source organism: Capsicum annuum (assembly GCF_002878395.1). Taxonomy (NCBI): domain Eukaryota; kingdom Viridiplantae; phylum Streptophyta; class Magnoliopsida; order Solanales; family Solanaceae; genus Capsicum; species Capsicum annuum. The sequence continues at coordinate 116,243,980 of NC_061121.1, forward strand.
TCTTGGAAAACTTACCAGCATTATAATTCACCATTATAGGTACATAATACGGTGATTTATTCAACCTATCTACAATAACATAAATAGAATCGAACTTTCCAAAATTCAGGGATAGGCCAAAAAAAATCCATAGTCATGTACTCCTATTTTCACTTGGGAATAACCATCCTCTATATAGTATCACCTGGTCACTGATACTTGTACTTCACTTGTTGAAATCTTAAACACTTGGCCATAAGATCCATGATGTACTTCTTTATTCAACACCACCAATATTGTGGCTTCAAGTCATGGTAAAGCTTAGCCACTCTTGGAAGAGTAGAATACTTCATACAATGAGCTTCATCCAAGATCATCCTAAGACAACCACCAACTCTCAGCAAATAAATATGACCACCTCTCCTCAAAAAGCCCTCAAGCACAATAAGTTACATATTTACCTTACTATTCAACATTTTATCATGAATAACCCTTAAATTCTTATTATAAAACTATCAAGCTCAAATTTGCTCCATCAAGGATGACCTAGCCTTAACATAGGCCAAAACATGCCTAGGCATCTAAATATCTAGTCAAACCAATTGGTTAGCCAAAGATAAAACATATAAGGCTAAAGGTCATTACCTAGCAAATAGATGAGCAAAACTCCTCGTACTAGCCTCTTTTTGTCTTACGGAATCCGCTACCACATTAGCCTTACCTGAATAATAAATAATATCATAATTCTTAACCAACTCTAACTATCCATTAAATTCCATACTTAAGATCTCCCTGAATAAAGAAGTATTAAAGGGAATGATGATCAAAGAAAATCTCATAATAAACTCTATACAATAAGTGTCACCATAATTTAAACACAATCACAACCATGTCTAATTCTAAATCATGAGTAGGGTTGTTTTTCTCTTGAGGCTTCAATTGTTGATAAGTATAAGCACTTACTAATCCTTTAAAATCAACAAACAACCTAAGCCAACTCTCAAAGCTTAACAAAATATAGTAAGACCTACGCCCGCCTCATGCAAAGACAAGGTAGGAGTCAAAGTAAACAAATCCTTGACTTTTCAAAGCTCTCTACACAACAATTAATCATTAAAAAAAAACCTTCTTCTAAGTAAACATGGACAAAGAAGTTGTAATGGAAGATAAACCCTACACAAAGCATCGATAACAACCTCCTAATTCGATAAAACACTAAATTTCGATAAGAAAAGTAGGTCTATCCCCATCACAAACTAATACTACCTTAGATGGATCGACCAAAATACCATCCTATGTCACCAAATAATCTAAAAAAGAAAAAATCATACCAAAACTCAAAGTTGGAGAACATGGCATATAACTTCCCATCTTTCAATCAGGTTTACCCTGATTCTTTGAATAGATAAAGATAACACTGATTTCCAAATAACAAAATAATAAAGATAAGGTCAAAAATACCCTATTCAACAACTCTATCAACACTATTAGGGCATTAAGCAACCTAAAATACATAACCAAAAACTCATAATGGCCATACTGATTTTAAAAAAAAAACTATTTTTGGAATATCTGATTCTGTAATTCATAATTTATGATAACTAGATATCAAGTCAATCTTAGAATACACAAAAGCACCCTTGAAAATGATCAAATAAATCATCAATGCAATGGAGAGGATACTTATTCTTAATAGTCACTTTGTTAATTATCGATAATCGATACACAAATGTATGGACTTATCGTTCTTCTTCACAAACAAGATTGGAGAACCCAAAGGAGACACACTCAACTAATGAAAGCCTTAATTATCATATCCTATAACTACTCCTATACTTCCTTCAATTCTATCGGGGATATCCTATAGGGAGAAATATAAATGGACTTAGTTCCTAACTGAACATTAATGGAAAAATCAATATCCCAGTGTGGATGCATACCATGTAAATTCATAAAAAACATGTACATGAAATCTAGAACAACTCTAACATAATCCAAAAGAGGTAGTGAATCAACTATAGCATCACACCATTATCTAAATAGAAAAACCACCCTTTTTTTACGTTGCGACAAACATGTAGAAATGATACATCCCCCTTTAAGATCAAACTAGGAGCACCTTTTATTAAAATCTCAACACACATATATTCACTAAGGTTATAGTACTGGCAAACTAATCTAAAAATACATAATAAAAAGCCAACCGATCTATACCCAATGTGACATCAAATTAACCATATTGAGGATAATCAAGTATAACCAAGTCTCACAGCCTAAAAAGGTTACAACATGATTGGTACACCTAATCACTACTAAACAATCACATATGAGGGTAGAAAAATTAATAAGCATATCAAAGGACTTATATATAACATACATACTAGTAAAAAAATATTAAGAAACATAAGAAAATATTTACCTGGGCTCAAATCTTAAGAGACTGATTAATCCACTTTATATTTTTAAATTAAAATAGTTTAGGTGAGCTTATAATAGTACTGTAGCAAGATGATGGAAAATTGGGAATATATCTATAATCATTGCGTTAGAGACCTTTGGCTCAGGACTACCAAGAAATGTGTAACAATGACTACATCTACTACAAGGCTGAGTGACTCCTCATCCTTCACCACGGGATCCTTAAGCCCTACATATGGTACCTTTAAAACTACCTCTACTATACTATGCACCATATCCGACTGCAGATACTAGAGTTAAATAAAGATGAAGCTGAAAACCCTATTTATAGGAATTAGTAACAATATCTCACTAATAGACCATGCTAATCATATAAAGAACATCCTCTATTAAGAGAATAACTAAAATATCCTAGGTTTTGACCCTTAAAATATTTCCTAGAAATCCATTCTCCGAACCTAATATGATTTATGGGTACGAGCCATATGATGGGGTACGAGTGGTATGGTCCTATTGTATGCTAACCAGTGTTAGTTGGTGGGATGGTTTTGGTCACTGGAATGGGTATGACTTAGAGGTTTAAGTCATAAGGGCTTGGTATGAGTCATAGTAAGGACTCGTATGGTAGGCAGTATTTGATCCTCCTTGTATTTTATTTTTCCAGGGATACAGATTATGGGTATTGATCATAGCTATAGTTACAACTTGGTTGGATGAGTCATATACTGGATAGAGGTTGATCCACATATTGAGTCTTAGGTATGAGTGGTGGATACAGATCATATAAAAGTGTACGACTTGTATGTGTCAGTCGTATCCCTGCGATAGGTTTTGAAGGGATTTAAGTAGGGGTATTCTAGACATTCTCTTACTTACCCTAATTAGGACCCAAAACTTTTTATAAACTTAGAAAGTTATTTACCCTATTAATATATTCATTAAAATTCATAAACTATTCTAAAACATGTCATAATTTTCTCATGAGCTTTTGGGGCAAGAAGGCTAGGGTTTCATCTTATGGATTGCAATGGGGCTTGTCTTGGTAATTTCCTTCCTTCAATTCTTTGGTGTAAGGCATAATTCTCTTCATCATTGTAATTTCAACTAAAGTCATAGTTTATATTATCGATTTCATGGTTTTACTATTTTACAATTATAGTTTTCAGGTATTATTGGGTTGTGATATTAAATATGTGGTTATGATTTCTTTTTAGTTTTGATTATGCTTTTATATGCATTAATGGTTGTTTTGGACAATTGGATTTCATCATAGTTGTTTAATGGTCTTTGAAATTGTTTTTAGTTATATTATGCCCCAAGGTGTTTAATGAAATGCTTATAAAGATATGTTCATTGCATTGGCTTTTTTTAATGAAACTCTTGCATGTTTTAAACTAGATAAAGGATTTATGCATGGCTAAATGGTTTGAAAAGTCTAAAATATAAATGGTTATGATTGTAGAGGATCTATAAGTCTTCAAAGTGGATTTAATGTGGTATATCGAAGGGCACCTAAGGTCCCCTTAACCTAAATATTTTGCTATGGATATTTCATGAAAGTAAAAGGTGGTATAATGATACCACCAATATAGGACTAGGTTAATAAATGGTTATTGGATTTTTTGGACATGGTTTTTATTGGGCATTACTATCAGGATGTGTAGCTAAGCCATGGAAGGTGGCGGTCCCAGGGGGGACCAAAACCAAAAACTCATATTTGCCAATATGAGGGGTCTTAATGACCATATGCACGTTTTAAATTTTAAATTAGGGGATATTCTAGTCATTCCATGGGATATTCCCTAGTCTTATGGCTACACATACTAGGGCCTTATTAGAAGAGGTAACTTAACCCATATGGTTCGTGGATGTTTAGGAAGGGAAAGTTACACAACCCAAGTGAATGTTGTAAGCGCATACTAAACTCGATCCCTTTTCCCGACACTTATATATGTATGGTTGTATGCATTATGGATGGTTTTACTTAGTTTTATGACTAGCATTATTTTATCTTTTTTTTTTTAAAATTCATGTTAGTGGTCACTCGTTAACCCCATTTACTGGAGGTTGTATACCCATATTATGTAGAAACTGGCCATTTTACTCCATTGATTTAGCACACAGATTTGGTATCAGTATTTAGACTAATGTGGTGAGCATCTATCCTTTTGGGAGGCATCATTTCATGTTATAGATTTAGTTAGACACTTCTCTTTTATTTGGATATTGGGTTTGTCCATGGTTAAGGGCATGTCCCAACTAGATTTGTTTATTCTTTGGATAGAGAATTTGTGGTACTTCTGGAGGTTGGTATGGTGAGATAGGTATAGGTCTCAGCCTTCTTATTGGTATTTATATTTAGGTTGGCATCATCTGACATGATTTGTTACTATTCCATCCTACTACATTTTGGGATTGATTTTCATATTATATTTTAGTATTCCCTTTGGTTTATGGCCTATGGTTTAGCTTAGCATGGTTGGCCGATTGGTGCATTATTTTTGGACTCGTTTGAGTCGGTCACGGTTATGACCGTATCCTAAAGTCTAAATGTGAACAATTATGCTATCTTATTAAATGTTAAAAATTTAGCCCATCTAAGGTTGGACATAAGTAGTTAGGTTGGGTAACAGGGGGCGGTCGCCGATCCTAATTGGACTTGGGATGCCCATTACGACAAGGCCCGAGGTTGGGTCATGTCAAGTTAGTATCAGAGCCTAGCTTTATGGTCAACTGGGAAGTCCGCTAAGCTATGTCGAGTAGAGTTTTTTTTTGGGGTGTGATGCATGCCACACTCATAAGAGAGAGACTACATGACATTTAGGACTATAATTCATTTTCATAGTATTCTATCTTTAATCTTTTGTTCTCAATCCTAGAATCTTCGCTAATCCTTATTTATTCATCTTTCAGATCATGCCTCCTAGATCTAGAACACAAGGAAATTCTTTCATCCCTTCTGGGGATGATGTTGAAGGGGTACATCCTACGTTTGGAGTACATCTTCAATCTCATGGTCCTATTCCTGATGGTATTGGAGTTCCTTCTATTCTAGGTAGTTCTTTTTAGGTATCTCTAGACAATATGACAAACGTAGAATTTCATCAGTCTTTTTATGTCATTGCCTAATTAGTTGATGGTTAGGATGAGAGTGGTACAACTACTGATTTATCTATTAAGGACACAAGGGTTGGTCAATTTATGAAGATGGGTGCTCCAACTTTTACTAGGGTAAAGTTAGAGGAGGATCCATAAGACTTCTTAGATGAAATGGAAAAGATCTTTTGGGTGGTGCAGGCTAGTTATGTAAAGATGGTTAACTTTGTATCTTATTATCTCAAGAATGTTGCTTATCAATGGTATAAGGATTGAGATAGGGATAAAGGTTATATGGAAGAGGAAGGGTTACAGAAGGATTGTACTAATGCCTTCTTGGATCGGTTCTTTACTCAAGAGTTGAGGGAAGAAAAGATAGAGAAGTTTGTAAACCTCAGGCATTGGAGGATGTCTGTAAAGAAATATACTTTAAAGTTTCATCAGCTATCAATGTATGTTGCTAATTTGGTGGCTGATATGAGGTCGAGAATAAGGAAGTTTGCTTTTGAGTTGAATAGATATTTAATTCTGGAGACCAAGACTGCCTTGCTTATTAAAGATATAGATATCTCAAGGTTGACTATTCATATGCAGCAGGTTGAGGATGAGAAGAGGAAGTAGACAAATTTTAAGGATAGGCAGGGAAAGAGGAGAATATTTTCTGACTAGGGAGTTGTTCACTCTCAGGATGGTAGGGATGGTGGCAAGTGGCAGAAAAAGATGTTGGGGAGTTCGTGGTCCTTTTCTGCTAGTGCTCCTTATTAGTTGGGAGATAAGTGTCATCAAAGTGGTGATAATTCTCAAGCGTAGGTTGCCCAATCTCAGGCGAGCAGAGGTCAATTAATTTTTTTGTGTCCTCATTCTCGGTTCTATGGTCATTCTCATCGGGGTTATTGTGAGGAAGAAAGGGACAAGTGCTTTGCGAGGGTGAATAACATTCCTGTGGCTTTATCTTTTGCCCCTACACCTGGTGGGTGGCATCTGCTTTTATTACTGCTCCTGGTTCTAGTATTGGTTGGAATAGGTTGTATGCTTTAGTTTCCCAATAGGAATTTGAGGCATCACTTAAAGTCATTATGGGTACGTTATAACTCTTATCTCATGACGTATATTGTTTTCTTAATCTGGGGTCTACTCTTTATTATGTGACTCCATATGTGCCTGTGTCTTTTGTTTCAATCTAGAAGTTATCTCAGATCTTTTATCTATTTTTACCCTGGTAGGTTACTTGATTATTGCTAAAAGAGTCTATAAGGGGTGTGTGGTAGCTATTGGTAGCAAAAAGACCATGGTGGATCTATTCGAGTTGCATACAATATATTTTGATGCATTTCTAGGTAACAATTGGTTGCATTCTTTTTATACATCTATTGATTGTCGGACCCGTACGGTTATCTTTAACTTTTTTGGTGAACCAGTTTAAGAATGGGAAGGGAGTTCCTTAGATCTTAGGGGGGAGCTTTATTTCTTATCTTAGAGCTCGGGGGCTAATCTCTAAGGTTTTCCTTTATCACTTGCTCCGGGTTAAAGATTCTAACTCGAAAAGTCCTTCTTTGTCTTTGGTACCTGTGGTTAATGAGTTTCTAGAGGTCTTTCTGGATGATCTTCTTGGTGTTTCTCCAGATAAAGAAATAGAGTTTTGTATTGATGTCCTTCCTAGCACTTGTCTAATTTCTATTCCACAATATAGAATATCTCCGACTGAGTTGAGAAAACTCAAGGAGCAACTTAAGGATCTTCTAGATAAGGGGTTTATTTATCCTAGTGTTTCTCCTAAGGTTGCACTGGTGTTGTTTTTGCACAAGAAGGATAGTTCCCTTCGAGTGTGAATTGACTATAGGTAGTTGAATAAGGTGATAGTCAAGAACAAGTTCCCTCTTCCCCAGATATTTGATTTGTTTGACTAGTTACAGGGTGTCAAGTTCTTCTCTGAGATAGATCTTTGGTCTGGGTACCATCAGCATAAGATTAAGGAGGTGGATATCCCTAAGATGGCTTTTTGTACTAGGTATGGGCATTTTTAGTTCTTGGTGATATCATTTGGATTGAGTAACACTCTGGTAGCTTTATCAACTTTATAAATAGGGTGTTCAGGTAATATTTGGATCTCTTCATCATTATTTTTATTGATCACATTCATCTTTATTTGAAGAGTATGATGATCATGCTAATCACCTTTATGTGGTGTTACAAACCTTAAAAGAACAACTGTTGTATGCCAAGTTTTCTATGTGTTAGTTCTGGCTGAACGCTGTGACTTTCTTGGGCCATATTATTTCTGGTAAAGAGATCATGGTATATCCATAAAAGGTTATTGTGGTGAAGAGGTGGCCTAGGCCCATAACTCTATCCGATATCCAGAGACTCTTGGGTTTAGCTGGGTATTATTAGCGGTTTGTGGAAAGATTTTCTTTGGTTGCTTCTCCTTTGACTAAGTTGATTCAGAAGAAGGTTAAATTTTCTTTGTCAGATTCTGGTGAAGGAAGTTTTGATAAGTTGAAGGATATGTTGACTTTGGCTTTATTCTTGACCATGCCAGTAGGCAATGATGGTTTTGTGGTTTATTGTGATGTATCTCAGATAAGGATTGGTTGTGTTTTGATGCAAAATGGAAAGATGATTGCCTATGCTTCCAGGCAGTTAGAGGCACATGAGAGAAATTATCTTACTCATGATTTAGTACTGTTGGTAGTTTTGTTTGCTTTAAAAATATAGTGGCATTATTTATATGGTGTTCACATGGATATCTTTTTTGATCACAAGAGTCATAAGTGCGTATTCACTCAGAAAATGCTTAATCTCACGTAGGAGAGGTGGCTTGAGCTTTTCAAGGATTATGATATGAGTCTTCTCTACCACCCAGGTAAGGCTAATGTGGTTGTTGATGGTCTTAATACGTTATCCATGAAGAGTTTGGTTCATGTGGAGGAAGTCAAGCGGTAATTGGTGTAGGATATTCACTACTTGGCTAATCTTGGAGTTCTACTCTTGGACTCTATAGATAGTAGTATGATAGTGCAAGAAGTAGTTTGCTCATCACTTGGTGCATAGATTAAGGGGGAACAAGTGCTGGATGTTGTCTTGATGAAAATCAAGAGTGATAATGGTGGGAAAAAGGTGATAATGGTACTTTACGGTACCAAGGAAGGTTGTGTGTTCCTTATTTTGATGGGCTACGACAAAAGGTTTTGGCTGATATGCATGATTCACGCTATGTTTTTCATCCCAGCTCGACAAAGATGTATCATGATCTCAAGGAGATCTATTAGTGGAATTACATGTAGAGGGATGTGACTGATTATGTGGCCAAGAGCACGCTATGTCAATAGGTTAAGGTTGAGCACATGAGTCTAGGAGAGTTGTATTATAAAATTGATTTGCCCGAATAGAAGTGGGAAGTAATTAATATGGACTTCATTACCGGTCTTCCTCAGTCTTCAAATTAGTATGATTCAATTTGGGTCATCGTGGATAGGATGATCAAGTCTGCGTATTTCTTGCCAGTGTGGACTACTTTTTTGGCCAAGTAATATATGTGGTTGTATGTTCAGGAGATTATGAAGCTATATAAGATACCTATTTCAATTATCTCTGATTGTGATACGCAGTTTATGTGTCATTTCTTGCGGTCTTTTTTGAAAGGGTTGGGGACTAAGGTTAGTTTGAGTACTTTTTTTTATCAACAATCGAATAGGCAAGTAGAGAGAATTATTAAGACATTGGAAGATATGCTATGGGCTTGTGTGATTGACTATGGTGGCAATTGGGTTGAGCATCTACCTTTAGTGGAGTTTGCTTAAAACAATAGATATCATTCGAGTATTGGTATGGCTCCTTTATAGGTATTGTATGGTAGGAGGCATTCGGGATAGGATAAAGCTTCCCAAAGTCTCCAAAAGTTCTATGCAGATGTTAGGTGTAGATACCTGGAGTTTGAGGTCCGGGATAGGGTGTTCCACAAGGCGTCTCCCATGAATAGAGTGGTGCGGTCTGGCAAAAAAAGGGAAGCTCAGTTCTCGGTTCTTTGGTCCTTATCTGATTTTATGGAGAGTTGGCACTGTTACTTATGAGTTGGAGTTGCCATTTATCTTAACTTTGGTTTATCCGATCTTTCATGTTTCTTTGTTGAGGGAGTGTCTTGTTGATCTTTATTTTACTATTCCTATGGAAGGATTGGGTATTTTGGATTCTTTGTCTTATGAAGAGGTCCCGATGGAGATATTAGATAGGCAAGTTCATCGGTTGCGAACTATGGATGTGTCTTTGGTTAAGGTTTTATGGCAAAACCTTAAAGTGGAAAAAGCTACCTGTGAAGCGAAAAAGGACATGAAGTTCAAGTATCCGCATTTGTTTTCTATTCTTGGGATTCGTGCAGAAGATATGTGTCTTGAACACATCTTTATTTTCTGAGTTTGGTAAAGGAAAGATTAACATCTTTGCCTCTTTGTTTCAAACTTTGTCAAAGGGATGTTCGATAATGTAAATGACTCTATGTGTGGTTACCCCTACCTTGTCCGTCATTTGGTGATGAATGTTCCTAGTGGGGAGATTGAAATATCCTTGGTTTTGACCCTTAAAAAATTTCCTAGAAATCCCTTATTCGGACCCAATACAACTCATGTGTACGAGTCGTATGCTAGGGTACGAGTGGTACTATTGTATGCTGCCTAGTGTAATTAGGTGGGATGTTTCTGGTCCCTGGAATAGGTACGACTTAGAGGTGTGAGTCTTAAGGGTTAGGTACGAGTCGCAGCAGGGACTCATATGGTGGACACTGTTTTATCCTTTTTTTCAGCAAAGGTTATGGGTTATGGGTATGGATTGTATGCTATGGTTATGACTTGGTTGGATGAGTCGTATACTGGACAGTGTTTGATCATGGTTAAGGCTTGCGTATGAGTTGAGGATTGTATAGGATGGTATGACTCATATGGGATAGTCGTATCCCTGTGATGGGTTTTTAAAGGATTAAAGTGTTGGTATTCTGCATATTTCCCTTCATACCATAAATAGGAACCACGACTTGTAATATACTTTGGAGTTTATTTACCCTATTATTTTATTCATTAATACTTAGATGGCTAGAGTTTTATTTTATGGATTTCTTAGAGGCTTTTCTTGGTGATTTCCTTCCATCAGTTCTTCGGTATAAGGCATGATTCTCTTCACTCATTGGAATTTCAGCTAAAGTCATGGTTTATATGATTAATTTCATGGTTTTACTATTTCACGATTATGGTTTTAAACTATTATTGGGGGTTTTGATATTGAATGCTTGGTTATGATTTACTATGGTTTTGATTATGCTTTTATATGCATTAAAGGTGCTTTTGAACAATTTGATTGCATGGTAATGGTTTAATGGTTTTTGGAATTGGTTTTGGTTATATTATGCCCCCTGTTTGATAAAATGCTTATAAAGATATTTTCATTTCATGGAATTATTGCATGTTTTAAATTGTATAAAGGATTGATGCATGGTTAAATGGTTTGAAAAGGCTAAAGGCTAAATAGTTATGCTTGTGGAGAAAATGGAAGTCTCCCAAGTGGATTTGATGTAGTATATGGAAGGGCACGTAAGGTCTCCTTAACCTAAATGGTTTGGCTATGGATATTGCTTGGAAGTAAGGGGTGGTATGATGATACCACCAATATTGGACTTGGTTAATATATGTTAAATGGATTGTTTGGACATGGTTTTAACTGGCTATTAAAGGCGTGTTGTGTAGATAAGCCATGGAAGGTGGCGTCCTCAGGGAGACCAAAATCGGAAACTCATATTTGCTGATATAATGGTTCTAGATGACCATATTCGTGTGTCAAATTTTATATTTGGGGATGTACTAGTAATCCAATGGTCTATTCCCCGGTCTTGCGGCAACACACACTGGGGACCTTTCATCTTGGGGAGCAGAACTAATATGGCTAGTGGGTGGTTAGGATGGCAAAGCTACACAACCTAGTTAAAGGTTGCAAGTGCATGCTAAACCCCATCCCTTTTCTTGGCACATATATATCTATGGTTGTATACATTATGGATGGTTTTACTTGGTGTTATGACTGACATTATTTTATCCTTATCCTCAGATTCATACTAGTGGTCACTTGCTAACCCCGTCTACTGGTAGCTATATACTCATGCTATGCAGGAACCGACTATTCTACTTCTCCTATTTAGCACGCGAATTCGGTATCATCATTTAGACTGAAGTGGAGAGCTTCCATACTTTCGAGAGGCATCATTTTATGTTATGGATTTCTTTAGAAACTTCTCTTTTATTTTGGATATTGGTTTGGGCCATAGTTAGGGGCATATCCCAACAAGATTTATTTACTCTCTTGGATAAGCACTTTGTGGTACTTCTGGTGTTGGTATGGGCGGAATAGGTAGAGGTGTTAGCCTGAGCATTGTTATTGATATTCAGGCTCGCATCATCGGACATGATTTCTCACTGTTCCATCCTACTACATTTTGGGATTGATTTTTATATTAAGTTTTAGTATTCCCTTTGGTTTATGGTCTATGGTTTGGTTTGGTATGGTTGCGCAGTTGGTGCATTAAGGTTTGACTCGGTTGAGTCGGTCACGGTTGTGACCCTATCCTAGGATATTAATGTGAACAATAACACTATCTTGTTATATGTTCAAAATTCAGCCCATCTAAGGCAGGACATAGGTGGTCGGGTTGGGTAAAAGGGGTTGGTCCTTGGTCCTAGTTGGACTTGGGATGCCCATTACGACAAGGCCCAGGGTCGGGTCATTTCAATAACACTGAGAGGGAATAGAAAAACCTGAATGTCGATCATAGTCTGATAAAGTACAATTAGACTCTAAGCCTACCTGGCCTAATCTCTGACCACCCAAAGTCACAAAACCCATAAACATATCATCTAAACTCTACTAGGCTGCTTGAATCAATTTGTCATCGTAACCATCAAAAATCCATATCTTGGGATGAATAACCTCTTGAATCTCCTTATTGGCATATTTTATTAGTACTACCTCTCTGCATACTCTGGCAAATAATCTCAATCATTTTGGCATGATCAACTATACTTTGAAAATAACCAACAAAAACCACTAAGTTTCCACCAACTGGTAATGCTAAGTTTCCACCAACTAGTAATAACTAATCAAACCTTTAACAAACTTCTTAATCCTTTTTTTCTCGATGGAAATGCCAGCAATGGCATATCTAGATAATGCATAAAAGTGATCCTCACACTCAACTATAGTCATGGATCCCTTCTCAAAATGATCAAAATCCTCTCTTTATTGGTCAAAACCATTCAAGAAAAATCTCTGAATATTAGGTCTGTAACAAAAGTGGGGAACCCATTTGTCTACAACTGACAAGAGATATCTACTCTTCCTATCCACATCAGTCAATTGGTAGGTAGTGTAAGAAACACCATGCAATTCCAGTGAAATAAGGTTTTAAACCTCTCATGACAATTAATAATAAACTCATACGCACCCTCACAAATGGCACCTCTAATATTGAGAGGGGATAATCTGCTGAATCTCTAAAATCTTCTCTGCTCATCAGTAGGTATAATAGAACATGGAGCTACTGGTGGATCACTCAATATTGTAGGCAAAGTCTCAATTTATGGAGCCACCTTGACAACTCGTTGACCCTTGAGAGTATGATAACCATGCGTAGTAGCCTGCCATAGTGACTGTATACCTTATAGTCTGAGAATCATCTGGTGTACCTGGTAAAATACCTTTACGGAGAATCCTATCCAAATGGATCAAACGTCAAATAAGAAGATCATGTAATACTGGGGTAACCATGAAACCTTAAGGGTCTTCAGCCAGTCCCATATCCTCTTATTAATAAGCCCATTTATTATGATTAATTTTTGGCTTGGGAGAGGCCACTTTAGCTCATCTTATATCTAGATTCACTCTTTGTGCTCGACCTCTACCTCTGTCTTGATAAAAATCCATGCATCACCCCCTAACATGGTCTCCAATAGTAGGTGCTAGCTTAACATCCTTAATAACTATTGATCTAGTCCTCACCATCAACATAGAATAAATGGAATAAAGGTTTAGAATATAAGACATGAACAATACATACGATATACAATCAAATAAGAAGAGCTTTCCTAAAAATAACCCATACCTTTCCGAAGATAGATACGGATGTTAACAATTTGATTTGCGAAACTCTATTAGATATCTTTTCTTTTTAGTCATGATATTAGAAAATCTTGCACTCTAATATCAATTTGTCAAAACTTAAAAGTTGAGGTTATCATGGCACCCACCCCATTCCAACCTTTGGTAGGTAAGCCCAACACCAAAAGAGATAAAGAATGCAAAAAATAAATAAATTAAACCCAATATGAGACTTCATAAGAAAGTACGGCCATATATATAAATAAATAATTATATCCTAAATTGAACAAAATGCAACTGTGATCCCAAAATTTAATGTTATGAGTAAAGAGAACTAATGCTAATAGAGAGTACAAAAATAGACAAGTCTGTCTCTGAATCATAAAGTAGAGAAAAGATAAATAAAATGAATTCTAAAATCAAGCCTCTAATAAGGATCTCACTAATAATCCGAATCAATATAAATCCTAGTATAATCTCACATTCTACGGGCCACACTTAAACTAGGATCTACACAAAATGGTACAAAAATAGGAGTTAGTATAGTCCATTTCTACTTAGTGGGTATCATAGGCCAACTAAGAAATGCAAAAAACTAAAAAAGTAAAGGATAATATGAGCAGGCTTCCACATGCATACAAAAAAGTTCCCAAAGATGGATCAAACTATATCTCCTAGAAATTCTATAAGTATAATATATATAATAATAATTACACATTAATATATAAGGAAATACTACATAAACTATATAAAACACATAATAAAAATACAAATGGCGCAATGAAATGCAATATTATAATAAGGATGGAACGTCTTAATATCACCTCGTATACACCTTCTGAGCATAATATTCTTGTACAGGATCTATGATGGGTTCATAAATCATATAGATTTGTAATTTTAATCTCATATCTCAATAAAATTTATCTTCATATCACTTGGTCAAGGGTTTTATAAGGTGGTTCATTTTTATTTTTTTCAAAAATCAACATTTTATGTGGTACCAATTCCATTTATATGGATGAATGAAATAAAAGATGCATGCTCATAACCAAAAAAAATCATATAATGAATAAATTCAATGATTGTGTTAAATAAGATCAAATATCCTCAAATTTCTCAAATTTATGATATGAACTATTGCATGGCACCATAGTAATAAGGAGTCATGTAAAACATCAATAATATTATTTCAAGCCCCACTTAGGCATCACAATAAATATAGATACAAAAAATGCTCAAACAAGTTCAATATAGGTCACCACTAAAGTATTACAAAATAGTTATCTTTCAAATCAAATATGATATTCATAGAAGCCCCCATACAGGCATCACAATAATTATAATCTCTCAAATCAACTCCTATATGAGCAATATTATAAAATAAATATCTCAAAATATGAATCTCATGATAGAATTCCCAACTCATAACATAATTTATATGAATTGTTAACTATCAAGCCATGCCTAAAGAAAGTTAAGCCATAACTACCTCAAAAAGTCAAAACTCAAGTCTGGACCATTCAACTAGGATCTTTCTCTTTTTTTGTGCAGTCTTGAAACAAACCCAATTTATCAAAAATGTAATCTACATGACAAAAATAATCTAATGATACCTATATTTACAACTTTTATTCTGGGTCAAAAATTAATTCAACAATCCCAAAGGAAAAAGGGTAAAACTATAATTTTATTTAAGAATCAACTTTCCAATACTTCAAGCATATATGAAAACCCATAAAACAAACAAGTTGAAACTTAGTTTGAAATCATCAAAAAATTATTTTCTCACTTTACGAGGTGAAACCAGTAAAATTCTAGTTTGAAAGATTGGTTTTAAAGATGTTTTACAGATAAAACCAATAGATATGTATTGAAAATGAGTTAAGTAGCTTGCCTAACTACTTCTGATGAAAAACTCTCTTTAAAATCCTCTTTTTCTGAGATCCCAAGGTCCAGATGTCACGACCTAAACATAGGCCTGGCCGTGACAGGTATCTCAAGTCTACCAATGATCGGAGACTACCCTTATTGCCTAGCCAAACAAAATATAATACACTTAGCAGCGACTGAATTCCAAACATATAGCAAGATAGAAAAGTAATAAACTCAAAGATATGTAAGAGTTTCAACATCAATACCCAATCAAAAGTAATATCCACAAAACCTCTACTAATAAAAAAATTACCAAATGTCAGGACATTCCCCCAACTATGACAATGACAATGACATTGCTAATGTTAATGTGAATTCTTTAAGTCTAGTTTATGAAAGGGAACCGATGGAGTGGTCAAGTCTTTTTAAATATGGAAGCTTACCACTTCAACATAAATGATCGACGAACTGAGCTGATCCATGTAGCACGTCATAGGAAAAGTAGAAGTATCTATGATGTCTACATCACATAGGGATGCAGTATCTGGAGACGGTTAGTGGGTTAAGCACTAGCATATAACTCAGGCATAGGGAAAAATATAATTCCAAGTCCAAACCATTTCAGACCCTCTGTACATGTTCATATGCATGCATACATTATATAATAGATGATACGGTAGGAAAAAAGATTTATCATGATAGTTAAAAATTATCCTGGACTATGCAGCTCAACCGTCATAAAAAGGAACCCATAGGCTATATGTGTTAGCTCCTTGTAGAAAAGGTCCTAATGCGTGTTAGCCGCATGAATCGAAGGCATCTAGGAATATCAGGGAATACCCCAATCCAACGTTAATCCATGTTACAAATATATATCAATTGTGTGAACTGTGCACATTGTCATCAAGATAAAATATCATGTCGGTAAACATAATTTTCCAGTATAAATCATGTATCACCCACACCTTTATTGCTTAGCTACATCTCTCGCATTAAGCCTAATTTAAAATAAGTTTCACATAACCCATTCATCAACCAAAGTATTAACCATCAAGGCAAGCCATGGGTATCATCATACTCTTACACTTACAAGCTTATCTTTATGCCATAACAATCACATTAACTTGGGGGAATGCTTTGACACCCTTTGTGCATTTAAACAAATTTAAGGAATGCCTCGACCTTCTTTAGTTTTATCAAACCAAATCATATCCATTAAGACCTAAAAAATCCACACTCAATGTTTAGCCAATTATGCAATGCAATGGTATAAGTGGGAAAGTCAAATCGGGTGACAAAATCCTTAATTCAAGCCATTTACTAAAATAGGTTGAATGAACTTTTTCAAACCATCTCCAATTTAAAAACATCAATTTGGGGGAATACCTGGATCCCTATTCCGATTCCCACACCCATAGACCCTATTAGTTCAAAATATAAATTTCAAAGCATGAATAACTCACATAGACCATGGGAAAACTTGTCAAGGATCAACCATTCCAAAACGCTAACTATATCAATACTCACATTCAAATCCATGCAATTTAACTTATTTTAAACACATGTTTTTTTAATAAGATTTGGGGAAGTGTAACATGCCTAAAATACCAAGATTTATGGATAGAAATCAACCCATGAGCCCTGAGATGACCAACTTATTGGAAACCCTAAGTATCTTGAGAATTTAGAGAGTTTGAGAGAGTGCTTTGAGTGCTAAACGGTTGAAAATAACGTCCCAAGGGTCTTTTTTGATCATAGGTATTAAGTAAGGAAAGAGGGAAATGTCCAAAATGACCTTAATTAAAAAGCTAAATAATTATTCCCAGTGACTATGGGTTACTATACGACTCATGAGGACTCACTATGGCTCATCACCATGAGTCGTAGCCCAGAAAGTAGGTGAGGGAACCCCCTCTGGTAACCTTACGACTCTCACCCTACTACTTGAAAAGAGACCCTATGACTTATAGGTCCAAGTCATAGTCAAGATAGAATACTTTAGGCATCATACTATTTTGGCTACGGATTAGACTATACGACTCATTTTGAGTCTTTACAACTCGTAGCTCTTAGGCACAGTCACATCAGAAACTCCAGACCAACATTCTGGCAAGGCTACAATTAGATCTCTAAGAGCCATAATGACACATTACAACTTGTTAAGAGAGTTGTAGTTTGGGCAGTGAGTTTTAAAAACTCAAAAATTTTCAGTGACCAAAATTCAGGGTTTTTCATTATCCCCCTTAGGATCATTCATCCCAGAATGATGAGACAAGGCATTTATTATCATGGGTTAACACAGAGCAAATCAAAACTTACCTTTATCTAGGTCAAAAAAGCAAATCATCAAGGAAATCATAATTTACTTTAACAAAGTCAAAAACAAAGATGTTAAGGAATATACAAACACCTCATGAACAATCATTCAAAGAGGAAAACAAGAATGGATAATTGGACTTCATGTCCTCCGTCGTCCCAGGTAGCTACTTCAGACATTTGGTTTCTCTATAGAACCTTTATCGAAGCCACGTCCTTTTTTTCCAACTAGTAGACTTGCCCATCCAAAATATCGATCGGGACCTACTCCTAATATAGGGAATCCAAAATGTAAACACTCTCTAAGGGAATAACCAAGAAAGTATCACCTACTCACTTCGACAACATTGAGATATGAAAGACCGGATAAATAGAACCCAAAATTGAAGGCAATTCCTACTCATAAGCCACATTTCCCAATCGCCTCAAATTATGATATTGTCCAACATAATAGGGACTGATCTTTTCCTGCCTTCTGAATTTCATCACTCCCTTCATTAGAGACACCTTAAAGAATACAAAATCATCCACATCATATTCCAAGTCCCTTTACCTTACATCCATATAGATCTTTTGGAAACTTTGGGTAGCCTTAAGTAATCCAAAATTAACTTCACCTTTACCATATCTTGGTGAACTAATTAGGGACCATACAACCTATTTTCACCAACCTCAAACCACCCAATGGGAGACCTACACCTACTACCATATAAAGCCTCAAAATGAGCCATCCCAATACTTGAGTGATAACTGTTATTATACGCAAACTCTTTGAGAAGCAAATAATCAACCCAACTACTACCAAAATTGATCACACAAACCCTTAGGGCATCCTCTAAAGTTTGTATAATATTTTTTGCTTGACTATCCATTTGAAGATAAAAAGTAGTGATAAGGTTCACTTTAGTCCCCAATCCTCTCTGGAATGAGCATAAAAAGTGATATGAGAACTGAGTACCTCGATCATATATGATGGAAACTAGAGCTCCATGAAACTTTATGATCTCCTAAATGAAGATCTTAGCATTATTCTCTACTGAATAATTAGCCTTCACTGGCAGGAAATGAGCGGACTTGGTCATCCTATCCATAATGACCTAAATTTTATCAAACTGCTGGTGAGACTACACAAAACTAGTAACAAAATCCATACTAATCATTTCCCATTTCCATACAAGAAACTATATCTCCTGAAATAAACCACCAGGCCTCAAGTTCTCCGTCTTTACTTGATGACAAACCATACACTTAGCCATGAAATTGGCCATATCCCTCTTCATTTTATTCCACCAATAAACCTATTTCAAATCATGGTACATATTTGTAATACCAACATGAATAGTGTACCTCGATTCATAAGCCTCAACAAAGATCCTCTCTCACAGGCCATTAACATTGGGAACACATAACCTATCTTATTATCTCAAGATACCATCACCACCAATATAAAAAGCCATCAACGTTTGGTGAACCACATCATCCTTGATCTACAACAAAATAGGGTCCAAGACCTATTTTTTGTTCACCTCAGCACCAAGAGATGACTTCACCACCTCTTTCATAATCAAACAACAATAATCAACGTGAATGAGATAAACTCCACTATTATCCAAATGGTGAATATCCTTTACTAACCCTATTTTCTCCTTATCAACATAAGACAAGATTCCCATAGAAAAAATGCTAAGAGCATCAACAACCACACTAGCTTTACTTGGATTATAATAAAGGCTTATGTCACAATCCTTCAGAAACTGAAGCCATCTCCCTTGCCTGAGATTTAACACCTTTTAGGTAAACAAATACTGCAAACTCTTATTATCGGAATAGATGTAGACATGAACCCCATATAAATAGTGATGCCAAATCTTTAAAGCAAAGACTACAAACAACTCTAAATTATGTGTTGATAATTCTTCTCCTGTACCGTCAACTACATAGAAGCATATACAACAACCTTACTATGTTGCATCAACACATAACCTAGCTCTACATGAGACGCATCAGAATTAAAAACAAAACCCTTAATACCCTTCCGTAGGTTAAAAATTGGAGCTGAAGTAAACCTATCCTTCTATTTCTCTACACTACCCTCACAAGAATTAGACTGGAGAAATTTCACCTTTTTGAGTTAACTTAGTCAATGGGGGTAGCAATAGAAGAGAAACTTTCCAAAAACCTCCGATAATAACTGGCTAAATCCAAGAAGCTCTAAATATCGATTTAAGTTTTGGGTCTGGGACACTTTTTAATTGCCTCAACTTTTTAAGGATCCACCCTGATCCCTTCACTAGAAATAACATGACCTAAAAAGGTAACAACATTAAACCAGAACTCACACTTGGGAAATTTAGCATACAACCGCTGATCTTTCAAGGTTTGCAACACAATGTGTAGGTGATAGACATAATCTACCTCACTCTTAGAATACACCAATATATCATCAATACATACAATTATGAACAAATCTAAAAACTAATGGAGTTCATAAGATCCATAAATGCTACTTGGGCATGGTTAAACCCAAGGACATCACCAAAAACTCAACATGACCATATCGAGTTTGGATAGAAGTCTTAGGATATCCACTTCCATAATCTTCAACTAATGGTAACCTGACCAGAGATCAATCTTAGAAAATTACTTAACACCCTGAAGCTAGTCAAATTGATTATTAATCATCAAAAGAGGGTACTTATTCTTCACAATCACCATATTTAATTGGCATTAATCTATACGCATTCGAAGGTGCCTATACTTCTTACACACGAATAAAATAGAAACAGCTTAGAAAGAAACACTAGGGTGAATAAAACCCTTATAAAGAAGATCTTTCAAAATCTTCATAAGTTCTTTCAACTCAACTAGAGCCATTCTATAGGGAGGGATAGAGAGTGTTTAGAATAAAACCAATACCATAATCAATTTCCTTATCAGGTGGGACACTGGGAAGATAATTAGGAAAAACTTTTGGAAACTCACATACCGTAGGGATAAATTGGAAAGAAGGACTCTCAAAGATAGAATCTTTAACCCAAACCAGGTGATAGAGACACCACTTGCAAATCAATTTATGGGCTCTAAAATATAAATTGAACCTTCCCTTAAGCACTATGAAACTACCTTCCCACTCAATCACCGATTCATTTAAGAATTGGAAGTTGACCCTTTGGGTCCAACAATTAAGAGATGCATAGCATAAGCGTGACCAATCCATTTCTCATATCACTTATAATTCTAACATATCCAACTTAATTAGATCAACTAATGTCTCCCTACCACAGATAGATACCACATAACCCCTGAAGACATTTCTCGCCACGATGGAGTTACCTATAGGGTAGACACAGAAAAAAGTTTTCAAAATACTCTCAAGACCAAAACAAAAATAGACAGCCATATAAAAAGTCACATAAGAAAGGGTAGACCCTTTATCAAGAAGATAATATACCTAATAATATAAAAGTTGTAGTGTACCAGTAACAACATCAAGAGAAGCCTCAGAATCCTGACCGGTGGCCAAAGAATACAAATGATTTTGACTAGTATCAGAGCCAGAAGTAAACCCTTTAGTTCAGGAGCTGAAGAAGCAAAAACTGGGGCCTTATTAGCCCCAGTAGCAACATCACCTGAAGGGCAGTTCCTTTAAATTTGGCCTGGCTAGAAATATTTGAAGTACTTATTCCTTCACTCATTAAAAAAGCCATGGTACAACTATCCACGAAATTTTCTAGGAGTATATGAAGGAGCCGACTAAGTCTCACTTGCCTGAGATTGGGCACCTTGTGCCTTAAAACAATTTTTACTGATAAAGAAACGATCATCCGATGTCCTAGGCTATTGAGCACTAGCATTAGAATAAGAATAAAAACTCTCCCACTTCTTTTTAGACCATTGCCTACCCTCTTTACCATTATTTTGCTGGCCTCCACCCTCCTTAAAATATTGGGATTTCTTACTTTTCCTCTCTCTTATTTTTTTCTTATTTTTGTTTTGATCATCAACTTACGGCATATACACTACAATCCTTGAAATATCCATGTAATAATTCAATAAGGTGACCTTGTAATCTAACACCAAGCCTTAAGACAAGCCCAAAGAAAACCTTCTCATCTTAGACCTCATGTTGGATACTAGATTTGGAGCATAAAAAGACAGTTGGTGAAACTTTAAGGCATACTCATTCACTGTCATCTTGCCATACTTTGAATTCATGAACTCCTTAGCGTTTTCCTCCCTTAAATCCAATGGAAAGAAACGCTCAACAAAAGTATAAGAGAAATTATCGAATAATGTCAACAATGCATCATCACCACTAGACTTTTTCCATTCCTTATACAACTGATAAGCCACATCATTTAGATGGTATGCAGTGAATCCACAACCTCAGAATCAAAAGTATACATCACACAAAAAATCTTCTTTATCTCATCTATGAACCCTTGAGGATCTTCCTAAAAAACCTAAGAGCCAGTAAAGATTGAAGGATTGAGCATGATAAACTAGCTAGCACTAGTGCCTTTGAAGAACTCACGACACTGGTAGGACTTGACCAATGTGACTAAGATATCACTAATTGGGTCAATAAATGAATGGAGCGGTGGAACTCAACATTAGTAATATCTCTCTAAGGTGACTGAGTAGGAGTGTCTCTATCACAAGAAGGATCAGTAGAGACCATTGGAACTCCAAAAGGGAAATCAGAAGCAGCGACCCTAGACTGGGTTTCAATCCCATAAGTTATATGAGGGCTATCCATAGTTTTCTCAAATAAGATAGAGGAGTTTCCATGAGTATCAGATTTTCTTAGAAACATGATATGAGAAGCAAATAAATAGAAATTAGAGGATATTTCAACACCCTAGACTTTGTAGCTCAAAAGTATAGCACAAGAAAGGAAAACTTTTCGAAATTCCTTGTAGCCTCTCTCTTATAAGGGTAGCATGCTAAAAATCTATAAAAGATACTCTACTTGACACATCTTTGTGGATACCTAATGAAACCAAAACTAGGCTCTTATTCTCTTTTTTTCATGACCTAAATGAGGGTCTGGACAAGATGGTTATCTAAAGTCCACCAAAGATCAAAGAACACACCCATTCCCCAGCTAAAAAGAACATAACACACCTAGCAGGAGTTGAATTCCAAACATATAAAAAGATGGAAAATTAATAAACTCAAATATATCTAAGAGTATCAATATCAATAACCAATCCACAGTAATATTTACAAAATATCTACTAATCCAAGAATAACCAAATATCGGGACATGCCCCCGACTCTGACAACGACAATGACAATGACAATGTTAATCTAAACTCTTTAATTCTAATCTATGAAATAAAACCAATGGAATGATCAAGTCTTGTAGAAATTAGAAGCTCACCACTTCACTACAAATAATCGAGGAAATTAGGAATGAGTAAATCATCCTCTTTGGTATCTTATTAAACAAAAATGGTGATATTGTTCCTCCATTAATCAACAATTAAACTGATCCACCTAAAACTATGCAGGAAAAGTAGAAGTATCTCCATTACTTGCATCGCATGGGGAAACAACGTCCAGAAATGGTTAGTAGGTTGAGCACTAGCATGTAACTTAGGGATAGGAGAAAATATAATGCCAAGTTAAACAATTTCAAACCAACAATACATTTTCACATACATACATACATACATACATATACATATATATATATATATATATATATATATATATAAAATAAATACTAGGGTAGGAAACAAGCTTTAGCATGATAGTAAAAAATTATCCTAGACTATGCAGCTCAACCATCATAAATAGGAATACACAGGATATACAAATTTAGCTCCCCTGCTGAAAAGGCCTTAGTGTGTGTTAGCCATACGAATAAGAGGTATCAAAGAAGAAAATGGAATTCCCCGACCCCGCATTAATCAATGATACAAATATATATCAATGGTGTGAATTGTGCACATAGTCATCAAGATCAAACCTTCTATTGGTAAATATGAGTTTCAAGTATAATCATCCAAGACTAACACCTTCACAACTTAGGTATATAACCCCTATTAAGGATAATTTAAAACATGTTTCTCATAACCATTCATTAACCAAAGGATTAACCATTAAGGCATGCCATGGGTATTATTATACCCTTACACTTGAAAGATTATGTCTATACCATACAATAATATTAACTTAGGGAATGATTCAACCCATTTTCTTATTTAAATTAAATTAGAGGAATACCACGACCTCCTTTAGTTTTATAAAACAAAATCATGTC
The DNA here is from genome assembly GCF_002878395.1 of Capsicum annuum. Lineage (NCBI taxonomy): Eukaryota > Viridiplantae > Streptophyta > Magnoliopsida > Solanales > Solanaceae > Capsicum > Capsicum annuum. The sequence continues at coordinate 116,268,065 of NC_061121.1, forward strand.
CATTAGGGCCTACAAAATCTGCGTTAATTGCTTAGAAAATTATGCAATGCAATAGTTAGTAAGTCAAATCATGTGAAAAAATCTAAAATTCAAGCCATTTAAACAAGTATATTGAAGGAACACAATTTTTCAAACCAACTCCAAGTTCAAAATATCAATTTGAGGGAATGCCTTGACCCCCATTCCAATTCCCATACCCATGCACCCCATTAGATCAAAACATCATTTTAAATGCACGAATAACTCATAAAAACCATGACAAAATAATTCATGGATAAACCATAACAAAACCCTCAACCATATCAAAACCCATATTCAAATCCATAAAATTAAACTTGCTTAAAAGAAATATTTTTCATGAAACAAGATTTGGAGAAGAGCAATTTGACTGAAATATTAAGATTTATGGAGAGAAATATACCATTGAGCCCTTAGGTGACCAACTTCTTCGAAACCCTAAGTATCTTGACCTTTGAAAATTTAGAGAGTTTGGGAAAGTTCTTGGATTGCTAAAGTATTGAAAATAATTACCCAGCAGTGTTTTATGGTCATGGGTATTAAGTAAGGGAAAAGGGAAATGTCCAAAATTCCTTTAATTAAAAATTTAAATTTTTTTTGCACCTGACTATTGGTCACTATACGAATTGTAAGTACTAACTATGGCTTGGATCAATGAGTCAGTCTGGATAGTAGATGAGGGACGCCCCTTTGGTAATCCTATGACTCCTACCTGACAACTCACTAAGAAACCCTATGACTCGTAGGGTCCAATTTGTTGTCAAGACAGAATACTTAAGACATCATGCTAGTATAGCTATAGATTGATTATACGACTAGTTTTGAGTCTTTACGACTCGTATACCTTAGTTTTAGACATAACATATACTCTAGGACAACATACTAGCCAGACTATCATGGGTCCCTAAGACTTGTAATGACACGTTACAACTTGTTACGAGAGTCGTAGTCTGGCAGTTAGTTTTAAAAACTCAAAAATTTTTAGGGACCAAAATCCAAGGTGTTTCACCAGAATGGTGAAAAATAAAAAAATAGAGAATTTATGTTATACAGGTAAAGAATACCTAGCGATTGCAGTCCTCATCTCAAAATTGCAAGGGTCATGCTAATTGGCACTAAGTAAGACATTGTGATTGTTGGAGGTGGACATAAAACCATGATGGTTATACCTAACAAGATCTACTTAGCATCAATTCATAAATGTCGCCCCTTACCTATCATTCATTGATTTGAGGTGGATTTATGTATCTCAAAGTTGTTATTCGAGCTTATTTATCCCTTTTTTGAGGACTTCTTATGCGCTTAATATGTTAATGATGATATAATTAATCATATATATGTTTAAGTACTTCATTAAAATGTTAAGTTTTTTTTCAAACAAGTTTGTACTTAAATAGATCTCTTAAAGGTTAAACGATAAAACTAGTGTTAACAGCTTAAGCAAGGTGTTGTTCTAGTTGATCTCGATAGATTCTATTGGGTGTAATGACGTCCTAATGATATGATTGTTTAATAATATAAGGAATAACTCTTTTATAGTTCTTAAGCTTAAATTGAAATAAGACAAGAGTCAAAAATTATATTAAAGATCAAAAGGGGCAAAACTAGTATTCTTAGCTTATGTTTCTAGTTCACAGTCTTGGATGTTATATTGTTTTGAGCTCCAATTGGTAGTGTTTAATGATATAGGATGCTTGGTGATTTTATGAAGAAGATATATTTATAATAAACAACCTATAAATAATGTGATAACAACACCACAAGTCTTAAAATGGATGGACAAAAGCATGGAACAAGATTTGATGTATAACGGACCTCTTGGAGTTCACTAGCGCATTGATAGCTTAGACACGGCCATGGGGTACATTCCAAACATAATAAGATTCATATGGAGACTAAAAAAGTGTTTCTCCATGATTTGGGACTTCTCACACCATAGGTACCATAATAGAGGCCGCGACGTGTACCCTTGTCAAATTTTGGCAGATTTGACCTCCTATAAATAGGACACTTAAACATGAGGCTATCATGGACGACTTGGAAACTTGGAGTGAAGCTGGAAAAAACATTAGTTAGGGTTTTTATTCCTTTTCTTTATTTTTTTTTATGGATTTTAATATGTTTTCTATCTTTTCAATCAAGGTTATGGCTGTGAGTTGTTGAAAGCCCCTTTTTTAGGTTTAAGTCCAGGAACATGATTTCTTTTGCTTTGAATTGAATTGTTTTTTTTTTTTCATATTTGGTTGTTTATTCATGATTGATATCACTATTTTAAGAATTATCTACCCTTAGATACATCCATTGTAAACTTGTGACACTGGGAGGAGGAACAAAAAGATAGTATGTGGGGATGAATAGAGTAGTATTATAAACTTCTATGTAACAATGATTATAATTTGAATCTAGGATAGGAATATACCTAGGTGACCTATTTGGTTCAATTATGATCTAAAATATAAATGCATTTAGCTTATTTCTTACATCCCCGCTCAACAATTTAGTTATTCGTCTAAGTTAGATAGGCGGTTAGGGGCTCGAAAGACCATAATCATAATATCAACCCTGTGAATCATTAATCAAGATAAGTAATTTGACCAATGAAGTTTAATAGCATAATAGGATTTTTCAAAGAGCCTTAAGCCTATGTTCCTCTCCATTAATTGTCCAAGTACTATACTTTACCGCATTATTTACTTTCCTTTTAGTTTATACCTCAAAAACCATTTTGGTTAAATTTGCAATTATTAATCTCAATAATTAAACTAGAATTGAATATTTGTCAAAAAGAGTCTCTGAGGGATCAGTATTCAGCTTTATTTAAGGTCATTGTATTACTTGGTGAGACCACGTATACTTACGGGTGCACAACATTCGTGGAAGCTTGAGAATTTCCATATCCTCAATTGAAAAGAGTGGTCCACAAATGTGAATCACTTTAATGCACCAGCTGACACCAAACTAACTATTACTCTAATTTTGTCATTCCTAATTGAATGGAACTTTTAAATTTATAAAACAAAGTTATTTTGAACAAGTTAACTCCCAAAAACCCATAACTAAATTTAATTAGTTTCTTATCCAAGAGCTCAAATCTAAATATAAAGGCTCCGAACCCGAACGAACCATACTACTAATTTAAATTCAATATTTCCAATTTAATGAAACGGACAAATCACCATCCAACGCTCATATTATAAAAGATTGAACAAAGTCAAGCTAATCACTTTCATGGCTACTCAACACCTCAAAATCACTCAAATTACTCTAAAAAACTTTAGGTACTTTAACAACTATCTCCATAATTCATAAATGATATATGATATCTATGAGAAAGTAAAACATAATTAAAATACAGAAAAAACTAAAAAAAAAAATAGGGATTGTTATAAGTAATTTACTCATTATGATCGCATGTAGGGTTGTCATTATAGTGAAGATTGGGTAGATTATGCTTCACGATTGCATTGTAGTATGGGTAGAGTTGCTTTCACTATTGTATGTCACTCTCTTATGATTAGGATAACTATTTTAGTGTTACTAAATGGTTGACCTAGCGATCGTATGGGATAGGTCGTGATCATAGGTACTATTTTCAGTATAGTATGAATACCATATTTTTTCATGCTTCTAACTCCATTTTCACAGTTTTTGTGTTTTAATACCCCAAGAGAATCAATTTCAAAGAGTGTTTTTCTTTACATTTGATTGTGTAAGCATCTAAACCTAATTTCTCTCCTTATCCATTGATTATATAGGTTATACATCTTCAAAACTTAGATTTTGAAATTTAAGATTTTGGATTTTACTAGAGAAACTAAAATGGAGTTTTTAATGTTTTCAAGCTTGATTTCAACTTTTTTTATGGCTTTTCTATTTAGAACACTTAATGTATAAGTAACTTGTCGTGATTTAAATTCCAATTCTACCCTTTTATTTTTGGGGGTTGATTTTTGAAGTAATTTTTATACAGAACCAAAGTATACCAGTATACATATCGATAGACTTTTAATGCCATATAGAACCTATGTTTGACAATTAAGAGCATTTTAATATTGTTTGGATGAGAAAGGCTTTTTGTTGTGGTGTCCAAGCTTGTGTTTTAGTTTTGAGGAAGGTTATGGCTTAACTTTCTTTAGATTGGTTGGGTATATAACTATTTATGTAAAGTATGTTATAGGTTGGGAATTTTATCATAGTATTCATATTTTGAGATTATTATGTTATCATGTTTCTTGTATGGGGCTTATGTTAATTATTATTTACTTAAGAGATTATTATTATTGGGATGCTTGTACGGTGATGGTATTGGTGTTGTTTGAGCATTATTTATTCTCTATCATTTTTGTGATGCTCGTGGAAGCGGTTGAATTGATATTATTTATAATTCACATGATTCTTTAATACTATTTGTCCATGAGTGGATTTTTATTATTTTCTATTGAGATTGTAGGTGACTTGAGCTTATTTATATCATTATCGAGTTAATCTACCATATGTGTTGAGTTGATTATGAGCATGCATGCTTATTTATTCATCCACATTCATGGAATGAGTACTAGTAAACAATACTGATTTTGAAAGAAATGTGACACTTTATAAAATTCCTTAATCAAGGATGGGCCGATAAGATTGAATGATAATACTGTGATACTATATGGGTTGCAAAAACTCATAGGTCCTCTCATAGATGATTATGCTTGGAAGGTTTATATGAGATGAACATTGGAGAATTGCACACTTATTATTTCATTAAATTACTTTACTTGCATCTTTCTATTCTTATTTGTTATCTTGGATTTTGGATTTCCTTATTTCTTTGTATTGTTGTTAGTCCTTACATAATTATTGTAGTTGTATTATTATATTGCTAGGAGTTATATTGTAAGGACTCTCATAATCATTTCCCTTATTTTGTGTATATTTGGCATCTAGAGCTTTCTTATAAGTGTCTCAAGTTATTTATGGCTTGCTGGAACTGACAGCTTGATTTTCTGGCAGTTTATTTGAGAATTTTATTAATACCAAATGTATTGTGAAATATTTAAATTTAATGAGAATTTGGTAAGATGATATAGTCAGTTACCTTTATAAAATATTTTTGATATATATAAATTTCTTTAGTTCTGATATATCTATATTACTTTATATTAGTTTTATAATCTATTAATATTTTATGCGAAGATAGTAAATCAAGCTATGTTAAAATATTATTATATAATAGAAGTTTTATTCAAAATAATTTTTTATTAATTATGAGATATTTAAAATATTATATTTATGTTACATGAGCATACACAATACAAAAAAATACACATAGTAAATAAATATTTAAGGTATTTGCTGCCACCTCCACATTCACTTGGTGGTGGAGGAAGATGTATAACACTTTCATTGTGGATTATGCGGCACTTGGAAAGGATGATAAATGTTATATCACAAAGTGTCATCCACCCTTACTATTAGTAGATACTACATATATATTCCAAAGGATGTTATTTTATAAAAAGTTAGTAAAAATATGTTACATCCTATTTTAATATAAGCTTTATCACTCCTACAGAAATATTTGTGGAAAAAATTATCTTTTGAGAAACTATTTGCATCAAGTTATTCAAGTTCGAGTTTTAGTGGGAGACAATGTAGGGCTTCGCGTCTCGGCTTTTAGCTTTGGCATCTAGGTAGGATAGGATTATACTATCTTTAGATTGAGCTTATGTATCATATTAGTATACTATTATGCTACTTTTTGGCAGGTAGTTATAACTCGGGGATCATTTGAAATATTTAATGCCTTAATTTTCTGGTTAGGGCCTATTTTGATACAGTTCGAGCCTATTATCCCATAGTATGGGGCAATATTTGTAAAATTAGGGCATGGTATTATTCTTGTAAACCCTCTTCCTCCCTTTTACATAAGTTATTCATATGTTTATTTAAATGTATTTCAATTACAGTTCAGGGCTAGCATCAATTTTATTTCTGTCATTTGTTGTGACTTCTGGCACCGCTTTGGCATTAGTGATGGTATAGTTTAAGATCTAGTTATATAGTTCAATATGGTTACTATTAGTTCTGGTTCAAGTCCAATATTTTGTTATGATATAATTTGGGAGTTCTAGGACTCATTACTATTTTTCTGGAAGTTCTGGTTCCTCTAAGTTTTGATTGGAGTCCAACATCTGATTATGAGTTATATTGTATATTATATATGTGGACTCTTTTTATTACACACTATTCTCATTTTGAATATAACATATGGCCTTTTGTTATTATCCACTACTATCTATTCAAGCCAGGCTTCTAGGCAAGCCCAGTGTACATCTAGATGTCTACTATGGTTTCTTGGGATTGTTTTAGTTACTGATTATCTATGCTTTTTCTTTAATTAAATCTTGTGTGTCCCACTGGCCTATGTGGGCACAATTGGATTAATTGTCTTCTTTAGTATGTTGGGCAGTCTTATAAGGGCCCAGTTAGGTTATGTTTGAGTTGTTTTCTCATCACTGGGTAATTTATCTTTCGATATCAGGTTTACTTATTCCTTTATTGCATTTTCATAGCTTGGTATCTCTCTACCTTTCTATTTTCTTATACTGCTAACTTAGACTATACCCTCGCATTTTAGTTATACTTTTCTTATACTAAACTCAACCGATGATGATATCTACTGAGTACCCATTGTTTTGGTACTTATACTGCAATTTTTCATCTTTTCTCAGATGTAGATCAAAGTACCAACAACCGGTGTTGACGAGATTTCCTCCATCCCAGTATTAATCTAGTGCAGGGTGATCTTGCCATTATTCTAGGCTGATCCACTTCTATTTGTTCAAGTTTAGTCTTTTGAACTCGAGACTGCTTTGTACATATTATATATATTTTGGATACTATCTATTATTTCAGGTACCTTTACTAGCTACTCTAGTACTGATCTCACCTGGTCTTATGAGAGATTCATTGGTATATTTTGGTCCTCTTCCTTCTCCAGTTTGATACATTTTATATGTTTTCTTTCTACTTTTGCTTATTATTACTACTGTTATCATTTCAATCTGGTCTTTTCTAGTTTTTTATCACGACCTAATTTATGAGTCATGGTGGCACCTACCAAACCCTGCAAGTAAGTAAGCCAAACTATACTAATGAGCTATTCAGAATGGGTTAACTTGGTGGAAAATCGCCAAAAGAGGCGAAAATTACACAATTTCAAATTATAAATAAGCAAAGCAGTAGAAATAGACTAAGGGAAATAAATAATACAGGTAACCATCCCACGACCTGGTAAAGCCAGTAGAAGAGCTATGATAAGCACAACCCAAGTTCTAAATAGCTAATAAAAATCCATCTCAAAACAAAAGACTAGGCATAAATAAAATAGAAGAAAATGGGCAACTCCAACTCTAAGAGATCACCCTATCTCCGAATCAACCACAACATGATTATCGAATCAATGATGTCAACTAGTACTCGGATCTTCACCAAAAAAGTACAAAAGTGTAGTATGAGTACCAATTCCATGGGTACTTAGTAGGCATTATCGGCTGACAGACATAAATCATGATATGAATATGATAAAATGAAAGATAACATAACTAAGTCGAAGTAAAGGCAAACATGAGTTGTCTCCAACACCACTACACATAAGTAAGTAAATAATTTGAATAATAACATAACATAAAGAATCAACAACATGCAATTATGACTACAAAATTGGTCCCCATAATCCAATTAGTGCAAAAAAGTAAATAACCCAAAGAAAGCCCCCATAATCCCGGAGGGTACAATCAAGTAAAGCATAAATCAAAGAAATGTCATTTTCCAACTTCCATTATACAACTGGAATCCATCCATGTTAGGCCACACTATAGTAAAATAGCCATTTTTTGAACATAAACCAATAAAAATATCTCAACATCACACTCCATTATTGGACTTGAACTGGTACCATATAATCAATATCATAAGTAATAGCTGGTCTTTAATGGGTAAATATATTATTAATATCATAATTTTTATCTGAAATCGAACTGGTATATTTATCATCAATATCATCATCATTATCAAGACTCGAACTAGTATATATATCATCAATATAATTATCATTATTCAGACTCAAACCGATATATATATCATTAATATCATCGTCATTATCCGGACTAAAACTGGTATATATATATCATTAATAACATCATCTTTATTTCATCTCAAACTGGTATATAAATCATCAATATCATGATTTTTATCCAGAGACAAACCTATATATATTCATAATTACATAATCTTTAGTATAATCAATAACATAATCTCTAGCATAATCAATGACATAATAACTAGCCACTAGTATAATCAATAAGCATCAAATCTCAATGCCAACCCATCACAACCATCAAATGTCAAAGTTTCTCAATATTACCTAAATAAGAATTTTCACAACAAACAATAGGCATTAAAAGTGTTTTCAATAGCTAACATAAATCTTGGATAATGATGGGTCAAAAGGGAAATCTTCTAAATCCCCACAACCGGTTATATGGAAAATTCTATCCCGCTAAGGTATCTAGATCCACTTTTAGATTTAAACTAAGCCATAATCAACCCTAATATAGAAATTTTACCTAAATCATGAGAATCTAAATCAATTACACCAATTACGATTTTTGAATAGACTAAATGGTCTAACTAACCCAAGCATTAATAATTTCATCACCAACACCTAAAACCCATCCAAAATCTAACATAAAATAATAAACATACTATGAACTAGCTCAATTTAAGAAGAGGGAAAATCTAACTTACTTGGACGCCAAAAATAGCTCAAAGATCCTCTAAATCAGTGATTTTACTTTCTAAAATGTTTTCGCAAGGTACCACGCTATCTAAATCATATTCTACTCATCAATATAAGTACGAAGATACCTATATTCCATCATTGTGCTTCGGGTCCTAAATTACTCAAAAATTTCATATGGGACCCACTTATAGAAATTGCATTTTCGAAGCCAACCCAACATTCCCCTATGCTCAAAGAGTAATTACCCAAAAAATGGGTAAAATTCGAGCTACATTGGTGCTAAAATCAAGTAACCATGTTTAAGGGATTTTAGGGAAGAAAAGGGAAAAATAACCTGGAACTTAAGGAATGTTACCACAAATTTGAAGGAAAATCATGTAATAGATTGTTATCTAAGCCCACAAATCTCCCATAATTTTTATTCCTTGGTTATCCCACTCTTTAGGATTTAAAGTCTTTAGAGAATGGATAAAGAATAGGAAAAAAGGGGTAATAAATAGGGTATTCCTACACTTTTTTGGTTCTCAGGATTCGCTATCACGACCTGGCTCTCGTGATCACGACATCTGGTGGCTTCCATTTAAGTCACTATCATGACATTTTCCACTGTATTTGCGATGTAACTCCTCTGGTTGGAGGGTCGCATTCGTAAATCATAATGTCACCAATATGAGACTTGCTGGCTAGTTGCCTGATCGCATCGCTATCAATGCCTCGCGATCACAAGTGCACCAGCACTAGCTGAGACTTAGACAACCCCTAAGAATTGATCTGCAATCCCGTATATGCTAGCAGACTATGGTATCCTACCAAATTCGATGTTTCAGACTCAATGGCACAATTGAAATTTCTATCCGAGCTTGTTTAGCCTAAAAGTGGGTCCCACACCCATGTTTTTTTTAACTTCCAAACAAATAGGTTGAAATAAGACTGGGTTTCTCGATACCCAAACCAAAAGTCCATCCAAACTAAAATCAATATTTTAGAGATGTTGGAATAGTCAGAATTAGCATACAATGTTGTCTAACTGATGTTTTTGGTCGGTAGACATTTGGAACTAGCAAAGACTTCAAAATAGAAAATTGGCTCTAAAAATCAAACAAAATGCTTGGTAATTGAACAGTCAATCCCAGCAAGTCATAAATAACTTGAGTTAGATATAGCAAAAATCTAATGGTGGAAATAAGTAGAAATATGAAAAATGACCTGAGGGGTCATTATAATAGCCACTACAAAAAGGACTTTCATCTGTTAAAGTCAAGGATTAGGATGCACCTGAAGTCTCGAACAGGTGAAGATACTGGATTCACTTCTTTCTCTCGATATCCCAAGTAGCCTCCTCTACTGGGTAGTGCCTCCATTGAACCTTTAATACAAAAATCTCCCTAGTACATAATCGGCTGACATCACTAGCAAAAATAAGCACAGGCTCATGCATGAAAATCAATTGCTAATCTAATTGGATGGAATCCCATGTAAGAATATAAAAATAATTATGAATGTATCACCAAAATATAGAAATATGGAAAACTAGATAGACAACAGCACAATTGGGAGATAAGGCTACCTCACCAATTGGGTAAAGAATCTTAAAAGATTCAATATATCTAGGGTTGAGCTTTCCTTTCCTCCCGAACCTCATCATACCTTGCCTTTCCTCCCGAACCTAATCACACCCTTCATAGGCGATACATAAAGGAATACCCGATCAAAAACTTCAAAACTCAAGGAATAAAGACTACAGTCAACATAATCCTGCTTCCTACTTTGAGCTGCACTCAACCTATCCTGAACCACCCTGACTCTTTCCAACTATTACTGTAGCAATTCGGTACCACGGGGTCTAATCTTGGAAGTCTCAAACTATCCAATCGGGAAATGACATCACCTATCATACAAATAATCAAAAGGTGGCTCAATACTCAAATTATAACTATTCTTATATGCGAACTCTGCTAATGCTAAGTGTTGCACCCACCGCACTCCAAAATACATAACGCAGGCTTAGTACTTATCCTCAAGAGTGAATCCCTCACCCGTAATAAATAAAGCCAAAATAGGAGCATATGTAGGAAATCCTTGAGCTAACCAAAGCTCAACTCACACTCCTAAAAGATGAACCCTTCAAAGAATAAATGTTCCTCTGACTTGGGCGGTTATTGACACTAGATTTACCTTCATTAGTAATCTAAAGTGCTACCTAAAGTGGTCTACTAGGTTGATACGACTAGCACGAAGGGTACCTATCCTATGAACCTTTGGCTATGAACCAGGAGCTTCTACGACTCTAACAGAAACTACCTTGATATTGATTGTCTTTTGCCTACACCCTTAGGCCTTATGAGGCATCTCCTTCATCTCCTGTGTATGATCAGAAACCTCCGAAAAAGACCTACCTGTATCATTCAAACTCTTAGTAGACAAACAAAGAGCAAGTCTCAATCCACATATATGTAAATTAAACCTCACATACTCAATATCGAATATATAACTAGCATGCCTAGCCAACACGTGAAATAAGCCACATACCTCACAACTACGATGGAGCCGTTCTCCAATATAGAGAACTAATTCGTTAAGCAATCTCTAAGGCTTTGAGGCATGTACTTCTCTAAGAAAATCTTAGAGAACTAAGCCCATGTCAAAGGAGAATATCCAACTGGATATGAACCAGGATGACCTATCCACCAATAATGAGCCACTAAGTCCAATTCAAAAGCAGTGTAATCCACACCATGAGTCTCAACTGGGCTAAAATTAAAGAGCCTATCCTCACAAGCAATCAAAAACTCATATGCATCCTCACGTAGTGCACCATAGAACCTACGCTGAGCCAATCTCAGGAATTTACTCAATATCATCTTCTTCTCAACAGACATAGCAGGCTGGGAAACCACTAGCTAAGTAACACAATCCAAACTAGGGCCTTGTCGTAATAGGCATCCCAAGTCCAACCAGGACTGGAGACCACCACTGTTACCTAACTCAACCAACCTACGCACATCCTAAGTCAAATAAAATCCGAACATCTAACAATATTGAGTTATTGCACAATTAAAGACTCTTGAATAGGTCTATATCTATAACCACCCAAATGAGTCCAACCGTTTGATACCCAACCGATAACAAATACCAACAAAACCATAATCCAAACCATAACTGTATGAGTTGTATAATAATTATATATAATTAAAAAAAAAAGAGAATAGAACAACCAACAATCCCGTAATTTAGTGTCAGCCCTAATATAAATACCAATACTAAGGCTAAAACCGATACCGATCCCACCCATTCCAATGCATAGTAGTTCCAAAAATGGCTCTAACCAAATAAACACCAAAATTTGATTGGGACATGCCCTCCACCATAGAAAAAACAAATATCTATAAATAAACCAAAGTATGAAATAACATCCTAAAAATGGAGACTTTTAAAAAGGTGGAAGCTCACTAATTTAATCCAATAGTTGATCGAAGTATGAGTGCTAAGTAGGAGGAGTAGTATGATCGGCTCCTGCATTGCGTAGGGATACAACTGCCCGAAGATGAGTTATCTAGTTAACACTAGCTAAACTCAGGATAAGGATAAAATAAGGCCATTTAATAAAACCAAGTAAACCATCCACATGCATACAAACCATACATACATATATATATAACCATGTCGGGAAAGGGAACCAGGTTTAGCATGCATTTAAAAACATTTACCTCGGTATGTATAGCTTAATCATCACTAACCACCCAGGGCTATATGGGTCTAGTGTAAAACCATTAATGGGCTCCAATCCATGTAGCCGCATGAACTGAAGATACCATTAGAGTAGGGGATTTCTAAGTACCCTTACTCTCCATGATGAAATATGTACCGTGTACTTAGAGGATTCTTATGTACCTCATAGTATCATATAAGGTCTCCATGTCCTATCCCTCATGTTGACAAACATGAGTTTCTAGTGTTCATTCATTGAACTTCCACCTTCATGGTTAGCTATCACACCCTGCTATTATTGCCCAATTAAAACCATTTCCAATCAACCAATCCATTATGCCATTTATTATTTACCAAGGCTATTAATAGTGGTATCTTCATACCCACTATAACTTACAAGTATTGTCCTTAGACAAACCTTTTAAGGTAAAGGGATTCTCGTGTACCCATTTACTAAGTTAACTTGGGGGAGTCCCATATACCTCACAAATGTTCCATTGAGAAGTTTACTTGGGGGATTCCATTGTACCCCACAAGGTGTTTATTAAACCAAACCATTCCAAACCCTTTAAACTATATAGGGTTCCATTACTAAGTTCAAATAATGCAATAGTTGCATTAAAAATCCAACAATGTAGTGAAAAAATTTATATAGGTGTTTTATCAAACATATGGGGGGGGGGGGTAATATTTCCAAAACCAAAGCCAATTACCAAATACTCATTCCAATGTAATCAATTATCGAAAACCACCATTAAAGCATTTATAAGCATAATTAAAACATGGGAAAACCAAAACCAAGCATTTATAATCAACAACCCAAAATCATATAACAATCAAACCCTGAAAACATTGTCTAAAACGATGCCTTTAGTGGAACTAACAATAAGGGAAAAGAACATGCCTTAAACCAAGAAGATGATGGATATATATATATATATATATATTTATATATATATGTATATATGTGTATGTATGTATGTATGTGTATATACCTATAAAAATATTACTATTTATATTTAATATTTATTTATTTATGAAATAGATATTATTATTAATGATGAGTAAAACCAATTTAAAATTGGTTTCACATCCAAGTCCTCTTGGACTATAATGTAGTAAAACAATTCTTTTTAGGAACTGGGTTTCAGTTCTCCTATAATGAATAATTAGATGTTAGCATGTTAACCAATTGTGAATTAGAGATTCACCTTCAGATGTCCTTAATGAACTACATAATGGGAATATATATAGTTGTGAATTTTCAAAAAGGAAAAGTGTTGGAAAAATTCAAAAACGACTCAATAGTCCTAATGAATTGAATTTGAGTTTTTCTCCCAGTAAATTTCCATTAAAGCTTAATTATGAAACTACAATTTTACCTTTGGTAAATTATTCCCTTTACAAAATAGGAATTAGTTAGTGTGTGATTCAATATAAAGGATGATTGGGAAAATTCTAAAGAACAAGCTTTCACGGGAAAAGGTTTTTCTATGAGAAAAATTCACTATGAGATAAGTTCTTATGAGAGAAACACTTTATTAAAAGTGTAAAAGTACTATACCAAAGAAAGAGAAACAATTGGTAAGAAAATTGATTTCTTGTAACTTGTACTGTGGTTGAGATTTTAGAGAAAATCTTTAGCAGAATATTCGTAATCCAACTTATTCTTGAGTTTTGTTAATTAAGGAGTTAATAGCAAAGACTGGTCTAGGCATGGATATGCATAATCTTTATACTATCGAAGAAATTTTTAACTATGAATATCATCTTTAGATTTGTCTTGAAACCAAATCTTTAGATGTTGATAAATTTTAAACATAAATAGATTTGTCATGGGTTGCTTTTGGCCTTCCACTGCATGTTACACAACACCATGCAATTCAACAATCTCATGCCTTATAAGGGTATAAGACATATGTATCATAAGCTAGTATTTGAGTTCACATCGAATCCACTAGGGGATGCCATTATCACAACCCAAAACTTCAGGTTATAATGGCACTTTCTATAACCTGCTAGTAAGTAAGCTAAAATCATAGGCCAAAATGGTGAGTCATGGGCTATTAGGTAGAAGAGAGAAAAATTGGGTAAAATAATGACTAAAGCAACTAACAACCAAAAAGTATATCATGCATATACAAGGGGGGAGAGTAAAATAAACAAAATAAATCCCCTAATAGCGGTAAAGGTAGTATAACAAAAAGATTACTATACAACAACAATATATACAGAATAGTTACTGAAAGGTACAAGATAAGAATAACCCCAACATAGAAAGAGATGGACCAACTCTAAATGCTGAAAGCTCACTAATCTCTAATCAATATCTCAAATCGAGGGCAGCATCAACAACAACGAATCATACTGGGATCTACATCAAGGAAAAATATGTAGAAGTGTAGTATGGATACCAAAATATGTGGTTCATAATAGGCATCATATTCTAATAGAGCTCAAAAGTAAAATCATAATAAAGAGTGCATGGATGCTAAAAGGTAAAAGAAAAGGGGTCAGAAAGAGAATAATAGGCTAAAGCCTAACAAACAAGAGAAATATAAGTAAATAATTCTAAAAACATAAATAAGAATCTAAATATGGCATAACTAGACCCCATATACTAGGATGACGATAAAAAATGTGATAGACTTGGGTCGTGATCGCAAAGAAAGTTGGGGTCTTGTTGTCTCCTTATCATTAATGCGATAGGTCTGGCTATAATTGCAATGGTAAAATTCATTGACCTTCACAAATGTGGAAACAAATACAAGAACATGAAGACCATCTAGGAGCAGTATGATCAACTAGGACTTGTATTAGCTAGTGCGAACCAGCAAACTCCTTAGTCTAAAGCCACTCTGATGATGTGCTCGGGTTCATGTAGAACCCCGCGTATGAATGTAAACTAGGAAAACCTATAGTAAATAAAATTACAAACTCAATTGAACCATAAAATATTCCAAATAAGGTCATTTTAGAAAAATATGGGCACCACACCTACTTTTTTTTTTAGCAATTTTCAACCAGTAGCCCAAGATGAGCTCGAAAATCACAACACTTGAACCTAAGGTTTTCCTATACTAAAATTCATATTTTAGATCTAACAAAACAATTTAAATTCTCATTGAGTTTGTTTATCAAAATTTAGGCCCAAGACCTATTTATCAATGCTGAATCTCCAAAATAGAAAACCAACATAAAACTCAAATGACCTATCTGACAACTAAACTCATAGCTCCTGTAAGTCACAAATAACTTGGGGTGGTCAAAGAAAAGCACTAAAAATAGAAAAGTATGAAAATGCAAAAAATAACCTGGTGTATCTTTACAACCTTAAAGGAATCATTGAAAGGGCTTATGCCTTATCGGTTAAAAATAATACTTTAGTTCATTATGTAGTTCTTTCAACTCAAGAGCTTTTAATTGTCATTTATTTCATCATTATTTTAATTTGTCATAAATTATATTCATTCGTTATATCATTTATATCATAAATCTAAAGCTCAAATTATGAATAAAATCATGCAATTTTTATTTTGGAAGAAAGTCACAAGTCATAATTGGTCATATCTTTATTGTGATAATGATAAGACTCTTATAATAGAAATATCATGAGATTTATAAAAATGATGGAGAATTCATGAAGTCCATAGTAAACAAAGATAATGAAGATGTATATTATTCATCATATACCCTAAATCATATAATAATAAAGAGAAATATGTAGGATTTATTACATCATAATGTAGGAAAGAACAATGATGTTCTTGCACTGAGAGGTTAGTATTACATACATTATTCTCTTGCTAATTAATCAAAGAAACTAAAACATGCGGTGAAGAACTCCAAAAATCATTCTTGTATATTAGAGAAGTGTTTTCTTGAAATTTCCTAGGTTTATAGGGTAAACATTTGATACGAATCATACATAATCATTATAATTTCTTAAAAAATCATTGGAGAACATATTTGTATAATGTGAAATTTAGAATGCCGAGGCTAGGTTGTCAAGACCCAAAACCAAGGTCATGATGGCACCTACCCCAACCCAACCCTTGGTAGTTTTAACTCTACAAGAGATATAAGAGATGAAAGAAAAATAAATAACCGAGTATGAGACTTTAGGATAAAATCAGGCCTACAAGATAAAAAACTCAATATACAAAATAAATACAACTCTAATCTGTCATGAGTAAAGACCATTTTAAATATGACATAGAATATGAATGCATAATATCTATCTCTAAAAACAAAATAAGGACATAAGAAGCTAGATAAATCTAGGTACAACTCTAGAGGGGAAGCCCAAGCTGACTTTGATGATTTTAAAATTGCACAATGATCACTAGCCATATATCATACTCAAATTGGAATCTACACCAAATGTGCATAGAAGTAGGAGAAAGTATGATCCACCTGAATGCAATAAACATCATAGGTCAATCAAGCAAACTAGATAAGTAGACAAATAAAGGAATAATATGAGCAATGCTTCCACCTACATACAAAAAGTTTCCAAGGATAACTCATGTCGTGTATATTCTTACCCAATTTATCAAGTCATGATGGTGCCTACCTTATCCCGCCAGTAGACAAGCGAAAGCAGATCCATAAATAATAAGTAAAGGGATAAAGAGAAGAAATATAATGACCCTTTAGGTTATTTTCCATATTTAGACGTATTTTTGTCTATAGAGCTTCCCTATAGCTTTCTCAATCAATTGATGACTTGATAGGACTAACAGTTTGGTATCAAAAAGTTTATTTGATTTTTATAGCTAATTCTCTACTTTGAACTCTTCAATGGTTCCAAATGGCCACCTGACAAAAACTTCAGTCAAACAACCTCGTATGCTAATTTTGACTGTTTCAATAGCTTTAAAATATTGATTTTAGGCTACATGAACCTTTTGTTCAGGTACTGAGACACCCAGACTTATTTTGACTAATTGATCAAAAAGTTAATTAATATGAATGTGGGACCCACTTTAAGTCAAAATAATCTTAGATGGAAATTTCAATTGTGGTATTGAGTCTGAAATATCGAATTAGATAGGGTAGCATTGTCTATTTATATATACGATATTCTGAATAAATGTTGAGGGGTTGGAGAAGACATAGAAATCTCTGAGTTTAAGTTGGTGCTTGTGCACCAACGATTGAGAGCCATTTATTGCGATAGCGATCTATAAGCTAGATAGCAAGTATTGATAATGCAACATTATGAGTTGTGAATGCGACCCCCCAAACAGCTAATCCAACATTGTAAATATAGTGGGATATGTTGCGATAAAATACACCAGGTACCATGATTGTGAGGATCGGGTCACGATAGCGACTCCCTAACACCTGTAAATTGTATAAATGTTCCCTTTATACCTTGCTTTTGCCGATTATTTATCCATTCTTAAGAGTCTTGAACCCTAAGAAGTGGGAGAACTTGGGAATAGAAATTGTTGGAGATTTCTTGGCTTAGATAACAATTTAATGAGATTTTCCTTTCAATTTGAGGTAAGATTCCTCCATTTCATGATTGGTTTTCCCTTTTCTTCCATAAAATCTCTAAAACTTGATGACTTGAGTATAATTACTCCTTAATCATAGGCGAATGTTTGATAGGTTTCGGAAACGCGATTATCATGAGTGGGACACACTTCAGATTTTTGAGTAATTTTGGACCCAAGGCACAATGGTGAAATGTGAGTATCATTATTTTTGTATCGATGAGTAAAATGTGATTTTGATAGCATGGTACCTTGAAGAAGCTTCTTAAAAAGGAAAATTGGTAATTTAGTGGATTCTTCGAGCTTTCTTCGACGTTCGGGTAGGCTAGATTTTCCCTCTTCTTAGATTGAGGTAGTTCATAGTATGTTTATGCTATTGTTTTATATTTGGAATGGATTGTAGGTGTTGGTGATGAAATTTGAAACGTTAGGCACTTAGGAAACCATAAATTAGGTATAATTGTTTAGTTGCTTATGTTTTAGGTAAAATCTAAATAATAGGTTTGATTATGGTTTAGTTGATATCTGAAAGTGGATTTAGATACCATATCCTATTCTGGGGTAGAATTTGCCTTGTGATGTGTTCTGGGGATATAGAAATGGGCCATTCTTACCCACCAAAGGCCAAAATTTGTGTTAGCTATTGAACACCCATTTATATACTTATTGTACGACATGAAAATGCTTATTGAGGTAATATTGAGAAACTCTGACATTTGATGGTTGTGATGGGATGGCATTGTGACTTAATTCTTATTAATTAATATAGTAGATATTGATTATGTCATTGATTATGCTAGTGATTATGTTATTATTGTGCTAAAAATTATGATAATGATATATATATACTGGTTTGAGTCTAGATAAAAAGTATAATATTGATGATATATATACAAATTTAAGTCTAAATAATGATTATGATAGTGATGATATATACTGGTTTGAGTATTGATAATAATGATGATATTGGTGATATATATACATGTTCAAGTTCAGATAATGATTATAATATTAATGACATGTATACTACTTCGAGTCTGGATAGTGATGATTATATTAATGATATATAGGTCGGTTTGATTTTGGATAAAGATTATGATAATGATGATACATTTATAAATTTGAATCCTTATATTACTTATGATATTGATTATATGATACTGATTCAAGCACGACAATGAAGTGTGATGTTGAGATATTTGTATCGGTTCAAGTATGAAAATAAAAATTTTAATATATTGTGACTTGATATGGATGGATTATAGTCGTATAATGGAAGTTCAAAAGTGACGGTGGTTTGGTTTATGCTTTACTTGATTGTATCCTCCAGGCTTATGGGGCCTTCTTTAGGTTATTACTTTTCTGCACTTATTGGCTTATGGGGCCTAATATTTTAGTTATAATTCTATGTGTTTGATTCTTTATGCTATGTTATTATTCTAGTAATTTACTTACATATGTACAAAAATGTAGAGATAATTTAAGTTTGCCTCTACCATGTCTTAGTTATGTTATCTTGTATTTTATCTTATTCATATCAAGATTTAGCTTAGTTGTCCCATGATGCATATTGAGTACCCGTGGTTTTGTTACTCATACTACATTTGTATACCTTTTTGATGTAGCTTTGATTAGTAGCTTCCATTGTTGATTCGATGATTGTGCTGTGGTTGATTTAGAGATAGGGTGATCTATTCGAGTCTTAGTCACTATTCTTGGGCGTATTTATATGTCCAAGCACCAATATTTTCCTATAATAGGACTTGTTCTATGAGATAAAATGTGTTATTCTTATTATGTGCGAGTTTTAATTGGATAATTTGACTAATGGACATGATTAGTGATGCAGGGTTGATTTTTGATTAAATTAGACACAATTGGATGCATTATGGGAAGCGAATGATGATTGAATTTTTGGGATTGATATTTTGGACATGAGAAAAAAAGGATTGATATTGGAAAACATGTATTTTGAGGAGGAAACAAGTTAGGAAAAAATAAGCTAGAGAGAGAATAAGTTGTGCGGCATAAAAGCCATTCCCTATATTATGCTCCATATAATTTTGTTGTCGATTCCAGTGAGCCTCTGCAATTCCCCTATAATGCAAGGGCTAAATTAATTCCCAACGATGAATTCTAGTGAGGGTCAGTGATAGCATTGCAGAGAAAACCCTGGTCCCTTGCTATGGTTGTTGCGGCGGGGACTATATACCCCTGGATTTAGTCCTGCGATACGGTGGTGGGTATTTAGTGGGCAAACCTTGTCCTACTATATAAGGAACACTTCAACAAAATTAAGGCTACTTTTGCATACGTATATCAGAGGCTAAAAAAACAATGATCCTTTTTTTAGGGTTCTTGGAACTTCATTGTCTCATCATTACTTTTTGGTATGATGAATTGTTTGTTTTTGATGTTGAATTCAAACATGATTGGCTAAACACCGTTGTTTTAGGGTTGACATTGAAAACATTGTTAAATTTTGATATTTATAGAGTAGTTATTCTTAATCTCTTGTGCTTACTATTTTGATGATTGGCCACCATTAAAACACACCTATATCTCTTTGTGAAATCGAGAGGAGAATAATAGGATAGATTCAAGAGTTTAAGGAACAAGGTTCTTATTCTATTATAAAATAAGGGATTTAAATTGGCGCCTGGGATAGAGATATACCTAGAAGCATTATTTGGTTCACTTGCAGGATAAGATCTGAATGCATCTAAATCTGTGACCACCCAAATGAGTCCAACCGTCTGATACCGAATGGAATAAATAATACCGACCAAACCAAAATTCAAACCATAACCATATGAGTGCTACAATAATTATATATAATCCAAAAATTAAATAGAATGGAACAACCAATAATCCCATCATTTGATGGCAACCATGATGCATATAACAATACTATGGCTAACACCAACTCATAGTAATTCAACAAAATCCTCTAACCAAATGAATACCAAAATTTGATTGGGACACGCCCCAACAATAGCCAAACTAATATTCATAAATAAACCAAAGTATGAAATAACATCCACAAAATGAAGCCTTCCGAAAAGGTGGAAGCTCATCACTTCAATCTAATAGTTGATCCTGAAGTCCAATTGCTAAGTAGGAGGAGTAGAATGACTGGTTCCTATATCACGTATGGATACAACTGCCTAAAAATGGGTTAGCTAGTGAATGCTATCATGAACTTAGGATAAGGATCAAATAATATCATTTAATAAAACTAAGTAAACCATCCACATGCATACAAACCATACATACATATACGTATAACCATGTTGGGAAAGGGAACCAGGTTTAGTATGAATTTTAAGCCACATACCTCGGTATGTATAGCTTAACCATCATTAACCACCCACGGACTCTATGGGTCTAGTGTAACCCTCTGAATAGACTTTGATGCGCGTAGCTGCACGAACCGAAGATACTATTAGAGTAGGGGATTCCCAAGTAACCTTACCCTTCATGATACATATGTACAATGTTCTTAGAGGATTCTTATGTACCTCATAATATCATATAAGGTCGCCATGACCTACCCCTAATGTCGACAAACATGAATTTCCAGTATTCATTTATTGAACTACCACCTTTACAATTAGCTATCGCACCCCACCATTATTTCCCAATTAAAACCATTTCCAACAAACCAATCCATTATTCTATTTATTATTTACCAAATCTATTAATAGTGGTATCATCATACCCACTATAACTTGCAAATATTGTCCTTAGCCAAACCTTTTAAGATAAAGGGATTCCCGTGTACCTATTTACCATATTTGAGCCAGTACTAGGCTAGTTGCTCCATCATTATCTTGCAAAAAATTATAGATCATTGTTGTCAACATTAAAACTAGATTTGGAGATAATAATCTCCCCTTTATTATGATAACAAAAAGTAAAAACTATTAATTCTAACCTTTTTGCTTGGAGTTCCTGAGCTAGGTCTCTTATATTTTGAGGTGGCTTGATACTCCCCATTAAATTTTGTATTTCTTATTGCCTATATTTTCCCCTCTCTAGCATAAACAAAAAGGTAAGGAAATAGAAATAAAAGAAACAAAAAATAAATCCATACTCAGAGTAGCGATATCCAAGAAGTATAGTTTTATAAGAACAAAACAAATTATCTGACAGGCACAAACTACTTATGAATAAAGAGAGAGGAGAAGGTTGAGTTTTCAAGAAGAAGGTTAAGGTAATTATAATGTTCTATGGAAAACTCATAGGGTTTTTAGACATTCTTTGAGAAGATTAAGTATGAATTATGAAGGGTAACAAGAAGTTCATTATGAGAGGAGTTGGTTCCTACATTGATGGAGTCAACTTTCTTGATCAACTTATTCTCAATCTGAATTCCTTTAACCTTTATACTGTCTATTGTGATCTTGAGGTTTCCAACATCTATGTTTGTATCCTTCACCACTTGACTGATTTTCCTAAAAGTTTCCTACTAAGAAATCATACCTTTTTCTAGGGTCATTATCTAATCATGTCTTACTTCTTGAAGCAAGATTGTAGTAGAGTCAGCCGGAGCTTTTCTAAAGTATACTTTCACAGAATGAACTTTGGCTGAGTCCTTCTTACACCACTGAAAATTAACCAACACATACCCCATGCTTTTAAAAGATTAGGAATCATAGGTACCACTAATCTCTACTATAGGAAAATCAGATATATCAATACTTGAATAAAGTATAATATGAGTAATTAGCGTGCCATAGGGCAAGCTAGAAAATGAACTACGATCATGAGCACTCTCTAGTATATATCCAGGAAACTACCTACTTCAATTTAAGTGGTATTTATAAATACAGAAGTACAACACAAAAAAATCCTTAGTAGATATACTTTTGAGGGAACTTTTATGGGGAACCAAACTGATGGCAACGATATGGGTGAAAACAGGTAGAGAAAAGTGGACATGAGTTCTTAGGTTCGGGCACATTGTAACAAAGAGATCCATTATATTTACGTGGAGACAAGTTGGTGGGGCCTTTACTTTGGTAGTGAATCACATACCACCATTATTAAAATATAATAAATGTGATGATTACTTCCAAGAATTTGATCGCTGGTTCATTGTAATTCCATACGAATTAATACTGAGAAGTATGTGCCCATTACTATTATATTCTCAAAACGTAGAGAAAAGGTCCAAAATCAAAAAAGATTAGTGCCGAATTTGGTTACTGCTCTTTTGGCACTTTAAAATGAAACTCCAAAACCATTAGGAAATACACTATTTATACCCAAAACACCTCAAAATAAGTCAATTTCAAACTCTTTTCAAGAAAAAAATCATTTAGGACAATTTTACTACTTAGCACTACGGTTTCTACCTCACCACTTTTCTTAGATACTTGGATGTTAGCGTAAAAAATATGGCCAAGGTTTTTGTAAAATTCAATACCCTAGACTTTAAAACAATTACTTTTTGATTCTTGAATACATCACTTGCCGAGCAATGATATTCCTTGGGTTTTTCCAGATTTACTACTCTACCTGAGACTGCATATCGATTCTTGAAGAGATCAAACTTTATCTTTTGATCCATTCCCCAAAACATTTATATGTCTTCCTGAGAAAATGAATCCATTATTGTATGCT
Source organism: Capsicum annuum (assembly GCF_002878395.1). Classification (NCBI taxonomy): domain Eukaryota; kingdom Viridiplantae; phylum Streptophyta; class Magnoliopsida; order Solanales; family Solanaceae; genus Capsicum; species Capsicum annuum. Next base: position 116,291,714 of record NC_061121.1, read on the forward strand.
CATGACTTTTTAAGGGAAGGACCATTATTGATGTGTGGTCTCCCTTTTGATGCCTTTTCTGCAGGGACATGAAATTCTTATTCGGAAGAGTCTAAAGAAAGATCAAAGATGTTTCTTGAGGAACTTTGTGATAAGTTGAATTAGGTAGGAGGAGGAAAAGAGGACATAGATCTGGTTTTGGTCATTTTGAAGATGTATGAGTTAATAGATAGAAAAAGAGGGTCGATATCGAGAAGAAATAGGAGAAAAGGAAATGTCGGTTCGCTGAATTGACTGAGAAAAAGGGAGAAATAAAAAAAGTGCAACAACTTAATTTATGGAATGGAGTGAAAAATTTAAGGGTAACTACGAGAATTGAAAGATTAGATATACAAAGAAAAACAACACAATTAATAAATTAAATTAAATAAAATATTTAATAAAGAATGTAAAATAACGTAATATGAATATAAATAATCAAATTACCAAGCACATTCAAAACTAGTAATTTCGAGACTTTTTCTTAGAAAGTAGAATCTTTCCTATAATTTTTTTGAAATTACACCTCTCAAAAAGTATAAAACGGTCGCTGGATCACATATAGAATTCAATAATGTTTGGTTCGATCCCATAAGGAATAGACAAAAATTCTGTCAAGAGTTGGTCTATGCAATTAGGAATGAAGTAAATAAAAGATGGGGTTTATAAAATAAAATTTTAATAATAATTGTTGTTGGTTGTTCGGATTGTGATCAATATGAGATGAGCACTAGGATTGTGTTTCCCGTGCCATCATAACTCCACAGGTTATTCGGGGTAGCAGAGTGTACCAATGCTTTGCATGCAAAAGTTAACAAGTTATGTATTAGCTAATTATCTCTCAACATTGGTTGAATGAATTTCACTAATCTCCTCTCGGAGTCAGAGCATCACATTACTAACCCTTGTTTGGTGATCTCAGATTAACTATCCCGGTTAAGGATCAAGTTAATTTGATGAAGGTTGATAGCCTTAATTTTTATTGTTTTGTCCTTTTCCCAATATCTAACTCTCTCTCAAGAAATCTTAGGATACAAACGATTTCTTGACATTTTCCATAATTAAGAAACAATCAAAGGAAATACCAATACATGCAAGCACACTGGTCTAGAATGACATCACACTTAACCCTATTTTATTAAATCATCATAGTTCCTATAACCCTAGTTATGGGATTTAGATAATCATGATCGTAAGCTCCCTAGAAGAATCGTAGATGAAAGCATAATTGTGCATTTAAAAGAATAAGCGAAAAAATCAAAATCTCAAATTAATAAAAAAACCCTAAAATCAATCTCAATTCTTCCAATATCAATAATGAGTCTAAGAACCTCAAAACAATGTAAAAATGTGTATGTTAATAATAAGTATCTATCATAAAAATGAGGCTTAGGTTTAGTGTTTAGTAGATGACTTCATCTTTGACTTAAAGCTTTAGAACTCCACTCATAAGAATTAGACTTCACTTTCTGTCTTTAGAACTCCACTCACAAGTCCAACTCATGAGTCATGGGTCCCACTCATTAGTCGTGGACCATAATTATTGGTCACCAAATTATCTTCACCTAGCATATTTCCATCCTGTTTTCTTACTTTTCCTCTAAAACATATTTTCCTTCATACCCAATAAAAATACTTACATTCTTGCATAATTTCCTTGTTTCAAGTATCAAAAATACCATGAAACCATGGAACATAAATACCCTTAACTTATAAATTTCCATTTCCTCAGGCTAATAAAATATATTAAGAACCCATAATGTTTAACTAAGAGAAACCTATGTTACCTACAACAGTCAATTTATTCGGTTCTGCACAAACTATCAAATCTATCCAATGCACAACTTTTAAAACCACTGTGTGTATACATGTAGCACAATATCATGATGCAAAAGATATCAAGTGATGGCATCAAATTACCATTAAATAACCAAGAATGTATGAAAATGATATTACATTAATAAATACGCAGCTAACAATGCAACCCATGTACTCTCACATCAAAAAAGTCTTATACTTTCATGTATAATAATGAATATAAATACATGGAATAAATGAAAGAACGCGTGATCACAAAGAAATTCAAATAATGTGCATGAAATACCATAGGATTTCCCTTATTTTCAATGACTTAGTTTTAGGGACAATTTAGATTGGGATCACTATAGCACTTTTCTCAGCTTGCACTTAAGCTTCGGGGAAGGTATGGTACATATGGGTAATAGTGAATCAACCTTCCTTGACATGAAACTTATGTTTTTGTCTCCATAGTTCAACCATGGTCAGTTTATTCTCTCTTATTCTCCATTATTTATTTTATGATTTGGTGTGGCTTTGCTTAGTAATTTCTATATATTTTTTTACCACACCTAACCCTTTCTTTATTATTTTCTCAACTTCTTCTTCATATATGTATCTGACTATGCACTCCTATGATAGGCACCGTCATCTTAAGGGATTTGCTTCAGTTGAAGAACTTAATGTCAAAGGAGAGACCATGACAAAAATAGGTTCATTGTCATTGAAATGGTAAGGTGGATGAGTTAATACAACAAAGTAGCCCCAAATTTGGGACTAGTGGATACTTATTTTCATTTGTCGGTCATTAGTCAACAATTTGACTTTTGAACAATGGCCTATGATACATTCCCAACCAACTATCTTACAACCTTGGCAAGACTATTTGTAAAGTTTTGGATTGCACATACCGATTGAACTTAGTAAATACCTTCCACTCATATAGGATTGAGTTACATCATCCACTACTTTTTATACAATTCATGCAATGCTAAGCTACAGTTATTCTATACATAATACCAATGCCATAACAAGATCCAACTATTGTCATAATCTCATATCTTCACTAAACACAATTTAAAATAAAAAATTTGGAGTGGTATCATTTATTCATCATAAAAAACAATATGTGACTGCTCTAGACATCACAAAAGCAAAATGAAAATAAAATATCATAGACATATCTACTCTTCTATGATAAGAAACTCTAGGAAAGAGATACATAACAACAAAAACCCGAGTAGTGGTACACCCCTACCCTAAACTAAAACTAATGCACTATTCTTAGTGCATAAATAAGAAAAGATGTAAAAAAATGCAGCAGATACATACCTGCGATGGTCTAGGCACTGGGTGTGGACTTATTTGTAAGGACATTCAGGTTATTTTCTTCTTTTAAGCTTATTTTTGCCATTCAGAGCTTTGTTTAGCTGATCAATGTCATTTATGACTTACTAGTGCTGACAGTTCAGTTACGGTGTATTTCATTTAGTTTTTAGAGAAAATTCCCTTTTTAATTTCTTTACTAATAAAGATTGGCTACCTGGAAAAATCTTTAGTCAAAAGATCTTATAATCCAACTCAAATAGTTCCATTAGCTATGAAACATTGAATTTGAACTAGGGGAAATCTGGTTTGGGAACCTAGGCTTCCATACTTATTTTGAGTTATTTGTGAAAATTTTATATGAATGGCCCTAAGAAGTGGGGCTCATATTTCATCAAAATAACCTTGAATAGAAATTTCAACTATGCTATTGAGTCTAGAATATCAAATTGGATACGGTAGCATTGTTTGTTTGCATTAAAATTATTCCAAATAAATCTCAAGCGATTGGTGAAGTCTTGGAATTTTTCAAGTTCCCAACTGGTGCGCCACTTAACTAGTGCATTCTCTTAAGCGGCACTTAGGTCTCTTAAGTGGAGGCCTCTTAAGTTACCACCCAGTCACTTAAGTACCGAGGATTTTCAACTGCGGACCACTAAAATAGAGTGCTATCTTCTTAAACAAAGGATTCTTAAGGTACGAATTCATGCTTGGTAGGTATCACTTAAGTGGTACTTAGGTTCTTAAATAGTGGCACGACCCAGCCCTGGGCTTAGCCGTGATGGGTATCATGAATTCTCTAAGGATCTGATACCATCACCAAAGCATGTCCAATCCAAGCATAAATCAAATAATAACAAGGTAGAAGACAACTAGAGAATAAATATACAATTAATGTAACTCAAGAATAAGCGCTAAGAGTCAACAATACTATTCAACTCACACATGTCCATAAAAGCCTCGAAACTAATCTGAATATCAAACTAAGTCGGGACATGACCCCAACCATAAGAGTGGTAATGAAGATGATAATGTTAATGTGAACTCTTAAATTTTATAATATGGAAATGGACTGATGGAATGACCAAGCTTTTTGGAAAATGAGGGCTCACCACTTTACCCCAAAACCAATTGGAGAACTAAATCACCTAATGTTGTACAAGGGTAAAAGAAGTTTTTTTAGACCATACATTATGAAACAATATAGCATTCATAGATGGTTAACAGGGTGAGTGCTACCAGTAACTAAAGATAAGGATCAAATAATATAATTTTAATATCAAGTCCAAACTCAATATTCATGTTAACATACATGTATATACACATATGTATAAGATGTTAGGATAGGGAAAAAGATTTAGCATGAGATTTAAATCTATTAACCTGGACTGTGTAGCTCTAACTATCCTGAAAACACCCAATGGCTATATGGGTTTGGATTCCCCCACTGAAAGAGCCCCTATGCATGTTAGTTGCACGAACTAGAGAAGTCTAAGGAAAGTACAAGGAATCCATTACCCCAAATCAATCTAAGGTATATATATATATATCAAGTGTTAACTATGCATACGGTCATAAAGCCCCTATGCCAAAAAATGTAATTTCTAATATCAATCACCCCGGGACCTCCACTTTCCACGGTGAGCAGCGCAACCCCTTTTAAGACCTATTAAAACATTTTCATATTATCCCATTAATTAAATTAAGGATTCATTTATCAAGTCATTATTAGTTTGGTATCATCATACTAATTAGTCTTACAAGCTAATGGATGTAAGATAGGGAAATCGATAACCTCTTCCTGCCAATCTAAGTTGGGGGAATCCACAACCCCCATTTGACTGCCAAGTTCCAATTTAAAAGCAATCCATGACCTCCAAGGCCTTTCAAAATCATTTATATTCCATTAACCTTTATGCAATGTAAGGTTTCAATAATGGGTTAAATTATGTATCCATGTTTCAAAACAAAATTCATTAAGTTGTATTGAGGTAAGAGCCAATTCAAACCTGTTAAACCATAAAGTTGGGGGGAATCCACGACCCCTTTAATTTATCAAATTAATTTGGGGGAATACTCAATCACCATCCCATTCACTATGCCTATGCACCCCCAAAAGGTTTAAATATCCATTCATAAAGTATAAACCAATTCACGTAAACCATGGAAACACCAACCAAGTACCAATCATTCAAAACCCTCAACCCATCATTCAAAACCCACAATTAAATTCACATAAACAAAGATGAAACACATGTTTTTTATGAAACCAAGTTCAGATGGAGATGCATGCCTAAAAACACCAAGAATTTAGAGAAAAAACCATACTTTATGTCATAACTCAAATCAAGTTTTGGCCATGACGGGTATGTCAATTCCACCGAGGACCTGAGTCCACCCCTTTTGGTTATCAAAACTTAACATAATACAACTAGGAGTGGATGAATAGATTAATTACAAACATATAATAAGATAAAATAATATAATTTCAAAGCAGTTTAAGAGTAACAATGAATATACCTAGTCCACATTAATCCATAAATCTTCTATGAAAACCACATCATTCTAAGTCAAGACATGCTCCCAACGATTGCCAAAATAAGTCCAAAGAAAAGTCTATGATTATGTAACAACCTCAAATTTTGATCAATTTATTTTTGGACTTCCCATGCTTGAAATATAAGGTTTTAACCCAAATTATATTTTTGAAATTTTTGGTTTGGGTTTGGGGTGATTTTAGACCTTGAAGGCTGACTCTGAGATAGAGGCATGCCATTGAGGCTATCATGGATACTATCCTCCAAAGAATTAATGTTTTTTTCTACACTAGGGTTTCCAACATAGAGGTTTAACCTCCGTGATGTGGTCCGTGCCATGGACCCTTGATGCTCGATGACGATATTGTTGGTTATTCAAAGGGGCAAGGGGCAAAAGGGTCTTTAATCTTAAGTACGACCCTTAAGCATTATAAAACCCCTTTAATTTAATTTTAATATAAAATATTTCGCAAAATTCATTCTTAACTTAAAAACCCCATGAAGGCCAAGGATTCCACCATACGTTCAACTTTTGGGTTCTAAGATTCAAATCTCTTTCCCATTTTCTTATGTTAAGTAATGTAATTCTTTCCTTTGAATTTATAATTTAACTAATGGAATAAATTCATATTAAATTCATGATTTTTTTGTGAGGTTTTTTTAGTTGAGGGCATAAGACATGATTGGTCTTTGATTTGACTTTCCATGACTTATTATGAATCAATCATTCTCTATTAATATTTGTGAATATTTTGGGGTGCATGTGAATGGTAAGTTGAATTCCAGGTTACCACAGATTCCCTAATTACATGGTTTAGGTCTTGGAAATTATATACATATTTTTGGTCTTGGAAATTATATGCCCTCAATCTATTTGTAAAATTAACATTAAATATGATTTTGTCAAATAGTTTGACCATTGTTGGAATCTTTGATTAGCATAAATTATTAAAGAAAAATGAATTGGTTTTAGTTTGTTTCATATGGTTTTGGGAAAGGCCTTGGTGTCCATGGTTTGATTATAATTAACTTTGGATTTTAAATTGGAAATTATGGAGTCAACTTAATTTAATGGTTTACATGTCATAAGGTAATACACTTGTAAGATATAATTTTTGTATGATGATACCGATGATTAATTTCTAATTAAAATACTCCTTGGTAAATGGTTGAAAATGTGTAAATAATATTAATATGGGCTTAAAGTGGGTTGTGTAGCAAAGTCGTGGAAGATAGAGGTCATGGGTGGACCGACACTGGAAATTCATGTTTGCCGATGTAAGGGTGGTCTTGGTGACCGTGTGAATTATGTCACACTTTATATTTTAGGTAATTACGAGTTATCTCAGGTTATTTATTTCTAGTCGTACAGCTAACACGCATTAGGGCCCTTTCAGCAGAGTGACCTTAACCCATTAGCCCGTTGGTAGTATTAGGATGGTTAGCTACATAGTCCAGGTTAATGTTTTAAAATTCAGGCTAAGAATTATTCCCTTTCCCATAATCTAATATATATTTATGTCATGTTTAGGATATTATGCATTGGTTTGACTATTTTTCATATTATGGATTTTGGCATTACATTATTCCCTTATCCTTGAGTTACATGCTAGCACTCAAAACTCTAACCGTCTTTAGATGCTTTATCCCCACGTGATGTATGGTTTGAAGGCAAGTCTTCCTTCACCACGCAATGAGTAGGTGTTTATAGATTATTCAGGAATTGACCTAAAGTGGAGAGGTTCCATCCTTTGAATGTCTTAATTTTATGCATTGTTTCTATTTTCTTAGACTTTATTTTAGTTTAGTTTTAGCACTGGTCGGGGGAATGTCTTGACCCTTTAGTGGTACTCAATTTTTTTAGAGGCTTGTCAGACTATTATATACTTGATTATTATAAGTGTCATTTGATATTGGTTATGGATATCGATGTCATTTAGACTTTTTGATTCACCTATCATATCTTGTTATATATACTTATTGGGCTGGTGGGAATAGGCTAATAGGGTAGTCTCCATTTCTCGGTAGAGTTGAGATACCCATCATGGCCTAACCCTAGTTTGGGTCATGACAAAGATGGTATCAGAGCCTATGTTTCAATGCCATAGAGTGTCCATAAGCCATGTCAAGTAGAGTCTTTTTATGGGTATGTAGCATACAATACTTATAAGGGAGAAGCTACGATGTATTCAGGAATGTTTCTCTTTTTGTTGTATATGTTTAGGCTATAGAGTCTAAGGTCTTAAATATCTCTAATCCTTATTTTTAACCTTACAGATCATGACTACTTAATTACTTGATTCTTATGGAGACTGTTCTATCTCATCAAGGACCATAAGGATGAAACTCATCCTACTCCTAAGATGTAGACCTAGTCTATGGACATGACTTCTAGTAGTTCTTGTGGAATTCCACCTATCCTCACTGATCCCTCTCCAGCTAGTGGTATTCATACCCAACAACCTCAGGGAGATAATACTAATGGCGAGCTTTGCCAGTCTATTCATCTGTTGTCCCAATTGGTGACATAATAGTTATTTTAAATGGGTTCTACTAGTATTGCTATGAGTTCTTCTGAGGCTACTAATGTTTGCTAGTTTATGAGGTTTAGCCCTCCTACTTTTAGTAGTACTTGCGTGTGAAGGATCCTTACAATTTTATTGATAAAATAGAGAAGATCTTTTGGGTTATCCATGCTACTTAAGTAGAGGGTGTGGAATTCACTGCATTTCAGTTGAAGGATGTGGTGTATGAACGGTACAAAGAGTGGGAGCAACTTAAGGGTGATGTTGTTGAGTCTGTCTTGTGGGATGATTTCTCTAGTACTTTATTTGACTGCTTTTTTTTCGTAGGAGTCAAGGAAGGCAAAACCAGAGGATTTTTTAAATTTGAAACAAGGGAGGATGACAGTGAAGGAGTATGATTTGATATTCAATTAGTTGCCTTGATATTCTTTATATCTAATGTCTATCATAAGGGCTAGAATGAGGAAAATTGCTTTTGATTTGTCTTGTGAGTTGATTTTTTAGAGAAAGGTCGCCTTTTTAAACAAGCACATAGACATCTCTAGACTTGTGGTATACATGTAGGAGGTTGAGGAGGAGAAGAAGAAGCAGACAAAGATGGGGTAAAGGAAGAGTATGAAATTTTAATATTCAGATCAATATAGAGTCACCAGCATGGTTTTAGGGATAGAAAAATATGGTCTAAGAAGAAGTGGGTACACTCAAGTTCCTATTCTCTTGCTAGTGATCCTTATCCAAAGCCATTCGAAGATTGTCATTTTAAAAATGGTGATGGTTATAGGTCATAGGGAGCCAAATCTCAGTCTAGTGGGGCCTAAATAGCTCCATCATAGCCCCTACATGGATTTTGTAGTAGGTTCATCATGGTTTCTGTGATGATAGAAAGAATCGGTGTTTTGGTTATGGCCAACTAGGACATATGCTAAATAAATGCCCAGGGGGAAAAGTTACTTTGGAAGCTAATAAGATTCTATTTGCCACATCATCAGCTCCTACACCTAGGGGTGCTACTTCTAGTGCTGGCACTGGCCGAAATCATCTGTATACTCTTACTGCACATTAATAGTCTAAGGCTTCACCTGATGTCGTCACTAGTATATTGTAACTCTTCTCTTATGATTTGCATTGCTTGTTTGATCGGGGGTCTACTCTTTCTTATGTGAACCTATTTGTTTATGTGCATTTTGGTTTTGGTCCCGAGTGTATTTTAGACCCTTTATTTGTTTTTACCCCAACGGGTGACTTTGTAGTGCCAAGAGATTCTATAGGGGTTGTGTGGTATCTGTTAATGGTAGGGAAACCTTAGTCGATCTGTTTAAATTAAACATGATAGATTTTGATTTTAGTTTAGGGATGAATTAGTCTCACTCATGCTATGCCTCCTTAGTTTATCGAACCCGTAAGGTTATCTTTAAATTTCATAATGAGCTAGTTATTGAGTGGGGAGTTCCCTAGTGCCTATGGGAAGGTTCATATCATATCTTAGATCTTGGAAATTTATTTTTCAAGGAGTGTCTCTATAATTTAGTCTATGTTAAAGTTTCTAATTCAAAAGGCCTTTCCTTAGAATCGGTTCTCATAGCTAGTGAATTTCTCGAGGTTTTCCCTATTGATATTCCTGGTATCCCTCCCATTAGGGAAATTAATTTTGGGATTCATCTTATTTTGGACTTTCATTCTATCTCTATCACTCATTATAGATAGGCTTCAGTTTAGTTGAAGGAACTTAAGGAGCAGTTAAAGTATCTTCTTGACAAGGGTTTTATTCACCCTAATGTGTATTTATGGGGTTTTCCCATGCTTTTTGTGCTTAAGAAGGATGGTTCTTTTCACATGTGTATTGATTACTATCAGTTGAATAAGGTGATGGTGAAGAATAAGTACCATCTTCGTAGGATTGATGATTTATTTGAATAGGTTCAAGGGGCTAAGTATTTGTCTAAGATTAATCTTCATTCGAGCTATCATCAACTAAAGATTAGGGAGGATGATATCACTAAGACTGCCTTTCATACTTGGTATGGACATTATGATTTCTTGGTTATGTCTTTTAGTTTTACCAATGCCCCCAACGAACTTTATGGATCTTATGAATTGGGTATTATATAAGCATTTGGACTTATTTGCGATTGTGTTAATAGATAATAGTCTAGTATATTTGAAAAGTAAGGTGGATCATGCCAATCACCTTTGTGTTGTGTTATAGACCTAAATGATCATAAATTGTATGATTAGTTTTCAAAGTGTGAATTTTCGTTGAATGTTATTACTTTTCAAGATCATGGTATTTCAAGTGAAGGGAACGTAGTGGATCCATACAAGGTTACGGTGCTTAAGAAGAGACCTAGACCCATGACTCGAATTGATATCCAGAATTTCTTGGGTTTAGTGGTTTAGTGTTGGAGGTTTTCAGAGAGATTTTCATCTATTACTGTGCCTTTGTCTAGGTTGACTTAAAAAAAGATAAAGTATTTGTGGTCTGAGGCTTGTGAGTGGAGTTTTGAAAAGCTGAAAAATAAATTGTCTTTACCTTCGATCTTGACCCAGCCCGAGTGATGGCTTCGTAGTTTATTGTGATGTATCTCGTGTGAGACTTGGTTGTGTTTGGATGCAGTATGGAAAGATTGTAGTATATGCTTCTAGGCAAATGAATAACATAAGTTGGGATGGGGCAGATATTTTTGCAAAGTGCATGGTGTGTCAGCCAGTGAAATTGGAAACTCTTGAGGCCCAGTGTGTTGTCCCAAGAGATTGAATTGCCTGTGTAGAAATGAGTATGTGATAAATATGGATTTGTTACCAAACTTCAACGATCTCGGAAACAGTTTGATTCTATTTGTGTCATCGTGGATAGGATGAGTAAGTATTCTCACTTCTTGCCAGTAAGGACTAATTATTTTTATGAGGATTATAAAAATTGTTCATTTAGGAGATTATGAAGCTGTATGGTACTCCGATTTATATTATCTTTGATCGTGGTGCTCAATTCCTATCTCATTTTCAACAATCTTTTCAATGAGGTTTGGCAAAAAAGTTGACCCTTAGTACCATTTTCCACCCACAGATTGATGGACCGGAAAATAGGCCATCCAGACTTTAGAGGATATGTTGTAGGCTTACGTGAAAAATTTTTATGCTAGTTGGGTTGACCACTTGCCTCTTATAGAGTTTGCGTATATGAATAGTTATCATTCTAGCCTTGTTGTGGCCCCTTTTGAGGAATTTTATTGTAAGAGATGTAGATCTCCTATTAGATGTTTCAAAGTTGGTTAACTGAGGTTGTTCAATTATAATTTAGTTCACCAACCCATGGAAAAGGTGAAGGTGATTCGGTATAGGCCTCAGATGGCCGAAAGTAGCCAAAAGTCCTATATGTATGTGAGGCGTAGTGAGTTGGAGTTTGATGTAGGTGATTGGGTGTTATTTAAGATTTCTCCCATGAAGGGAGTGATACATTTTTGAAAGATGGGGAAGCTCATTCCTAATTACATTGGTCCTTATTTGATTTTTAAAAATGTGGAAAAAATTGCTTATGAGTTGGAATTGCCTACAAGTCTTGGTTCCATTCACCCTCTATTTCATATGTCCATGTTAAGGACATGTGTGGGTGATTCTTCCTTGGTGGTGCCAATTAAGGATGTTTTTATCTCGGATTCGTTGTCTTGAAAAGAGGTCAAAGTAGAGATCTTAGATAGACAAGTTCATAGGTTGCGGACTAAAGGTGTATAATTGGTAAAGGTCCGTTAGAGAAATCATAAAATGGAAGAAACTAGTTGGGAAGTAGAAAGGAATATGAAGGCCAAGTATCCATTTCTATTCCTTGAGTAGAGATAAGAAACGTGAGGTATGAATTCTGTTGTTTCATGGTATTATATCTGTCTATCCTTTGATTCTGGTATACTATGGTTATTCTTGTGCGAAACGTGTCCTAGCTCATTATTTGGGGATAATGATCCTAAGGGCGGGATAATGTAACACCCTAAAATTTTGAGAAAATTATCTTTGGCCTTCCCATGCTTGAAATGTCAATTTTTGACCCAAATTATATTCGAGGATGTTAAATGGGTAGCCCGGATAAGTTTCAGAATTTTTTGACCGGGTTCGGGGTGATTTCGGACCCTAGAGGCAGTAGTGGTGTGATATAGAGGCTCTGAAGGAGACTATCCACTGCAACACGGAGGCTATGCTATATAATAGGGTCCGCAACACAGAAGTTGGGCCTCTGCAATGAAGTATGTGCCATAAAAACTTGATGCTCAGTGACTATTTTGTTAGTTATTAAAAAGGGCAAGGGGAAAAACAGTATTTAAACTTAAGCACGACCCTTAAGCATTATAAAACCCCTTTACAAACCAAGCATTATAATTTTTGTACGATGATAACAACAGCTAATACCTAATTAAAATAATCCTTAGTAAATGGTTGGGAATATGTAAATTATTTTAATATGGTTTTAAAGGGGTTTTTGTAGCAAATATGTTAAAGGTAGAGGTCCCGAGGGGACAAAAACTGGAAACTCATTTTTGTCGATGTGAAGGTGATCTTGGTGACTCTGTGCATGATGTCACACTTTATATTTTAGAGATGTACTAGTCATCTTACATTCTTTTTCTCTGGTCGTACGACTAACACACACTTGACCCTTTCAGCATGGGAAACTTAACCCATATAGCCTGTGGATGACTTTAGGATGGTCAAGCTACACATTCCAGGCTAATCTTTTAAAATTTATCTTAAACCTTGTTCCCTTTTCCCGACTATGATATATATTTATGTTGTACGTATGATATTCTGCATTGGTTTTACTGGTTTTATTATTATTGATTTTGGCATTACTTTACTCCTTTATTGTTGAGTTATTTTTTAGCGCTACATCCGCTAACCATCTTCAAACTTTGTATCCCTACATGATGCAAGGTCCGAAGGAAGGTATCCCCACATGATGCAAGGTCCGAAGGAAGGTCTAACTTCACCGCACACTAATCAGGTGTTCGTGGTTTTTTCAGGCGCCGACTTGAAGTGGTGAGTTTCCATCCTGCGAAAGTCCTCATTTCAAGTGTGGTTTCTCTTGTCTTAGACTTTATTTTTGTTTGGCTTTGGATTTGGCTAGGGGCACGTCCTGGACCTTTATTGGTACTCGATTTTGTTAGAGGCTTGTAGTACTACTTTGGATTTATGTATTATAGTTTTCATTTGATACTGGTTCTGGATATCGATGTCATTTAAACTTTATTATTGACCTATTATCTTTCGTGATATATAAAATATTTGTCAAGTTGGAATAGGCTAAGGTAGCGGTCTTCGGTCCTCGGTGGACTTGAGATACCCGTTACAGCCAGGCCTGGTTCGGGTCATGACATAATAAATAAACTAAGAAGCAATGGCCTTCCAGAAAAAGGACGATCACTACTTCAAGATGACTGCTGACAACTCAGAAATCCTATCATTGCATAGGAAAAGTAGAAGTTTCTCTGGTTCCTCCAAAACATGGGGATATAAAATCTAAAGACGGTTAGTGGGTTGAGTCTTATCATGTAACTCAGCAAGGGGAAAACTTATTGCCTAGTCAAAACCACAGTAAAAATTCCACATGCACACATTGTATATTTATATATATATCATGCTGGGATTAGGAACAAGGTTTAGCATGCAAGTAAAACATTATCTTGGACTATGTAGCGCAACCGTCATAAGAACACTAACGATCTATATGCCCCCTGCTAAAAGGGCACTATTGAGAGTTAGTCACAAAATCTGAAGGTATCAAGGAAGACCAGGTAATGCACCAACCTTATCACAAACAAGGATACAAAACTATATATATAAAGTGTGTCACAAGAACATGGTCATCAAGACAAAACCTTATGCCAGAAAATGTAAATTTCCAGTGCATGTCCTTCAAGACCCACACCTTTGCGGCTTAGCTACATAACCCCTTTTACGCCTATATTATAATAAGTTTCACAAAACCCTTTCATTAAGCCACAAAAATACACACTATGGCACACCACATGTATTGTCATACCCTTACGCTTGCAAGCATCCACTTATGCCATTTTAATTATATTCCATCATCTTGGGGGAATGCCACGACCCTCTTTGTTCATTAAATAAAATTTGGAAAATCCCTCGATTAGTTCTAGTTAAAACATGGACAATAAGACCTTTAAAATCCATGTTCATTATTTAACCATTTATGCAATGCAATAGTATAGGTGAGTAAGTCAAACTAAGTGACAATTCCACAATACAAAGCCATTTACACAGGTAGGTTGAGGGAACACAATTATACAAAACCAATTCCAAGTTCAAAACATAAATTTAGGGGAATAACTCGGCCCCCATTCCATTTCTCATACCCACGCACCCCATTAGTTTAAAAAACATTCAATTCAAAGCATGGATAACTCATAAAAAACATGGGAAAATAATTCAAGAATCAACCATTCCAAAACCCCCAACCAATATCAAAACCCACATTCAAATCCATATTAATAATCCATATAAAACACATGCTTTTCAGAAAATACGATTTTAGGAATAATAACATCCTTGAAAGTACAGAGAAATATGGAGAGAAATCGACCCTTGAGCCCTTGGATGACAAATTTTTGGAAACCCTAGCCTTTTCTTGTAATGGTGAATTTAAGAGAGTTTAAGTGAGTGTTTATGATTGATAAAGGTTGGAAATAATATCCCCAAGGTGTTTTATGTACATGGGGTCTAAGTGGAGAATCAAGGAATTGACCATAATGCCCTTACTTAGAAAATACATTAATTTACTGCCTAATTGGTATGGGTCACTTTACGACTTGTCATGACTGGCTACGAGTTGTCCCTCGACTCATAGTCAAGGCAGAGTCCTTGGGAACACACAATGTTGACCCTGCGACTCTCACTATATAACTCATCAAGAGACCCTACGACTTGTAGGGTCCTAGTTGTAACCAATACATAGGCATTTGGGGTACACACTATTTACCCTACGATTTGGACACCCCGACTCGTAATGAGTCTTTACGACTCATGACCTTTAGTTGAAATCAAGATAGTAGAATAGGCACCACTTACTGGTCAGATGATGATTCGGATCCTATAACTCATAAGGACACCTTACAACTCGTACAGTAAGTCGTAGGTTGGGTACTGAGTTTAAAAACTCAAAAATTATCACGGACCAAATTTTGGGTTGTTAAATTCTTCCCCCCAGATCATTCATCCTTGAATGATGAGAGAAAACATCGATTAGAATGATCTAACCCAGAATACAACCACACTTACCTTTAGCAAAGACAGAAAACAAAGATATTAAGGAATATACATACCTTAAGAACGATTATGCCAAGATAAAATTAAGAATGGATATTTCGACTTAATGTCCTCTTCAGATTCCCAAGTAGATTCTTCAACCTTATAATTCCTCTATAGGACCATTACTGAAGCCACGTTTTTAGTTTGCAATCGAAGGACTTGCCGATCCGAGATTTTCACTGGGACTTCCTTATTAGACAAGGAATCTGAAACACCAAAACTATCCAAAAGAACAACAAAGGATCACCCACGCACTTCTTCAATATCGAAATATGAAAGGTTGGCTGATCAGAATTAAAACTCGAACGCATCTACAACTCATTAGAAACATTGCCCACTCTTCTAAAAATGAAGTATGGGCCACTATAATGAGGAATGAGTTTCCCCTTCTTTCATAAGCTCATCACTCCCTCCATCAAGGACACCTTTAAGAAAACCCAATCACAAATATCAAACTCCAACTCTCTTCACGAAACATCCGCATAGGACTTTTGGCGACTTTGGATGGTCTTAATCCTATCCCTAGTAAACTTCACCTTCTAGATGGCCTAATAAACCAAATTTGGGCCAAACACTCTAGTTTCACCAACTTTGAACAACCCAATAGGAGAACAACATCCCCTGCAATCCAAAGCCTTGAAAGGAGCCATCTTAATACTCGAGTGATAGTTTTTATTACACACAAACTATATGACAGGAAAATTATCGACCCAACTACCACTGAAGTCCATCACATAGGCCCTTAGCATATCATTCAAAGTCTGAATAGTCCTTTCTTCTTATCTGTTCGTCTGAGTATGCAAAATAGTGATAAGGTTCACCTTAGTCCCCAAACCTCTCTGAAATGAAAGTTAGATGTGAGATGAGAACTGAGCACCTCAATCAGCTATGTTAGAGATAGGAGCACTATGCCACTTGATGATCTTCGAAATGAAAAGCTTGGCATAATCCTCCACAAAAACATTTATCATCACGGGCATGAAATGAGAAAACTAGGTTATCTTGTCCACGATGACCCAAATCGAATCAAAGTGGACACAAGACAGCGAAAGAACGGTGACGAAATCCATATTAATCACCTCCCACTTCCATATAGGCAACTCAATCTCATGAGATGACCCACTAGGCCTCTAGTTCTTAACCATCACTTGTTAACAAACTATACACTTAGCCACAATATTGGCCATATCTCTCTTCCTATTACTGCGCCAATAGATCTCCTTCAAGTTTTATTACATCTTTGTCGAACTATTACGAATAGTATTCCTCCATACGTAGGTCTCAAACAAGCTGCTTTCTCATAGCTTATTAAAATCAAGAACACACAGTCTACCTTTGTACTTTAAGATACCATCACCACTAATCTCAAAATCCAACACTTTCTGTTGAACCACATCATCCTTAGTTTAGATCAAGATATGATAAAAAAATTTCTTCTCTTTTACCTAGCACCAAGAGATGACTTCATGACATCTTGCATAATCATACCTCTATCATCAGAATTGAAAAGACAAACTCCAAGATTAGCCAAATAAAAAAAGACATTCACCAAACATCACTTCTCCTCACCAACATGAGATAAGCTGCCTATGGACAACCTTCTAAGAGCGTCAGCAACCACATTAGATTTACCTGGGTCATAATAGAGACTTATATCATAATCCTTGAGCAATTTCGTTCATCTCTTTTGCCTGAGATTCAACTCATTCTGGGTTTACACATACTGCATCCTCTTATGATCCGAGAAGATGTCAAAATGAACTACACACAAGTTATGGCGCACAATGTTTAAACCAAAGACCACAACTAATAATTCCAAGTCCTGTGTCAGATAATTCTGCCTATGAACTTTCAACTACCTAGAAGCATACGCCACCACCGTGACACATTGTATTAAACCAAAACCAAGTCCTATACGGGATGCATCACAATACATAATAAAACCATCACTACCCTCGAGCAAGGTTAGAATAGGAATAGAAGTCAACTTATCCATCAACTTCTCAAAGCTACCCTCAGAAGCATCTAACAACAAAAACTTTACCTTTTTTCTGATTCAATTTAGTCAATAGAGAAGAAAGTGATGAGATACTCCCCGAAAACCACTTATAATGCCTAACTAAGCCCAAGAAGCTTTGAATATCAAGTAGAGTCATGGGTCTAGTCTACTTCTTCACCACATCTACCTTCTGTGGATCAACTATGATCCCTTCACTAGAAACAACATCACCTAAAAAAGTAACAACATTCAACCAAAACTCACACTTAGAAAGCTTAACATACAAATACTAATCCTTAAGGGCTGCAACAATATACATAGGTATTTGGTAGATCCTCCTTACTCTTAGAATACTCCAAAATATCATCAATAAACACAATAAAGAACAAGTCAAGAAACTTATAAAATACCCTATTCATAAGATCCATAAAGATTGTTGATGCATTAGCCAACCCAAAAGACATTACCAAAAACTCATAATAACTATATCGGGTATAGAAGGTAGTCTTAGGGACATCCACCTCCCTAATCACAACTGATGATAACCCAACTGAAGATCAATCTTAGAAAAGTACTTAGAACCCTAAAACTGGTTTAATAGATCATTAATCTTAGGATGAGGATACTTATTCTTTATTGCCACTTTATTAAACTAGCGGTAGTCTATACATATTTGAAGGGACCTATTTTTCTTGCACACAAAGAGAATAGGAGCACCCCACGGAGACAGAATAGGGTGGATAAAACCCTTATCAATAAGAACTTTCAACTATTTCTAAGGTTCTTTGAACTCAGTCAATGCCATTCTTTAAGGAGGAATAGAGGTAGGATATCAAGAAAAAGTTCAATCTTAAATTCTATTTCCCTACCAGGAGGAATACTAGGAATATCACCAGGAAATACTTTTGGAAACTCATTGACTACAGGGACATATTGCAAAGAAAGATCCTCAAAATTAAAATCTTTAACCCAAATTAAATGATATAGAAATCCCTTGTAAATTAATTTTTGGGCTCTTTAATAGTAAATAAACCGTCACTTAGGCACTAGGGAACTCCCTTCCAACACAATCACTGATTGATTCGGTAATTTGAAACTAAACCTTCATGACCTACAATCAAGAGATTCATAGCATGAATGGAGCCAATCCATCCCTAAGATAACTTCAAAGTCGAATATATCTAGCTTTATCAGGTCCATCAAGGTCTTCCTACAACATATAGATGCCACACAATTTATATAGACCTTCTATCCATAATTGAGTCACCCATTAAGGAAGACACGAAAAAGAGATCAGTAATAAACTCTGGACCAAAAACAAAAAGATAGCTATATAAGGTATCATACAAAAAAAAGTAGACACCGGATTAAGTAAGTAATACCCATCATGAGAGAAGAGTTGTAACATACTAGTGACAACATCAGGAGAAGCCTTAGATTCCTGATTGGTGGAAAGGGCATACAGACTATTTCGGTAAGTGTCAAAGCTAGAAGTAGCACCCTTTGGTGCTGGAACTGATAGAGTATCCATCAGGACCTTATTAGACCTAGTAGCAACATCGCTTGAAGAATAGTTCCTCTTAATATAGCCATATCTGAAATATTTATTCCTCCCCTTATTACAAAAACCACAATGCGACATGTCCATAAAATTTGAAAGGATGACATGATGGTGCTGACTGGGCCCAGTGGAGAGACATTTTTCACTTTATGCTTTAAATCCACTATTGTTTTGAAAACAACAATCACCGGACGACTTAAGATATGAATCACTTGCTGTAAAATAAGAAACATAATTTCCACACTTCTTCTTAGACCACTGCCTGCCATCTCTACCACTATTCTGATGACTTCTACCCTACTTAGAATATCTAAACCTCTTACTTTGCCTTCTCCCCACTTATTCTTAGAAATATCCATGTCGTTAATTAGTAAGTTGACATTAAACTCCAATACCAAGTCCCAAGAAACCCTAAAGTGAAATTTTCTATCTTAGCCCTTATAGGAGACACCAACTTCGGTACATAATAGGATTAATGATAAAACTTCAAGGCACATACTTTCACATATAAAACCAAAACAAAAACGAATAGCTAAATAAGGCGTCACATAGGAAATAGTAGACCCCAAATCAAGTAAGCAATACACGTCATAAGAGAATATTTATAACATACTAATGCCAATATTAAGAGAAACCTCAGATTCTTGATGGGTTGCAATAAATAATTTCAACCAATGCCAAACCCAAAAGTAGCACCCTTTGGTGCTAGAGCTGAAGGAGTAGCCATAGTAGCAACATCTATTGAAGGATAATTCTTCTAAATACGGCCATGCTGACCACATTTGAAACACTTATTTCTCCCTCCATAAAAAAAACCATAATGCAACTGTCCAAAAAATTTGCAAGGAGGATATGATAGAGTTTACTAAGCCACTATTGACTGAGATTGGGCACCTTATGACTTAAACCCACTATTACTCTGATAACAGCGATCACTAGCTGACTTAGGATATGGAGCACTATCCATAGAATATGAACCAAAATTTCCCTACTTCTTCTTGGACCACTGCCTGCTATCTCTACCACTATTTTGATGACCTCCATCCTACTCAAAATATCTAAAATTTGTATTTTTCATTTCCCTTACTTCTACATGATTATTTTTTTCCTCCTTCACTTATTGTATGTACACCACAAGTCTAGAAATGTCCATGTTGTTACTCAATAAGCCATCTTTATACTCTAACACCATGTCCTGAGACAAGCCTGAAGTGAAGTTCCTTATCTTAGCCCTCATAGAAGACACTACCTTCGCAGCTTAATAGGATAACTAATGAAACTTTAGGATATACTCATTCACAAACATCCTACCATAATTAAATTCACAAACTTGTCAGCTTTTCCCTTCCTCAACTCCTGAGAAAAGAAAAATTCAAGAAATGCTCTATATTAGTTATCCCATATTGCTGGCTCAATATCATCTCCCCCGATCTGCTATCACTCCTCATAACACTCATATGATATATTCGTTAATTGATACACGATAAACTCTACTCTCCCTGAGTTAAAAGCATGCATCACCCAAAAAGTCTTCTTAATTTCATCTATGAACCTTGATGATCCACCTTAAACTTAGAACAAGTCATGCTCTGAGGGTTCAACCTAATGAACTGGCCAACTCTAGTGACCTTCGAAGATAGAGCAATAAAAGTAATAGGCTATGGCTGGTGTGTTTGAGAGGCCAACAACTGGGTAAGAAAATGGATCGACTAGCTAAACTCAATATTAGATACATCTCCCTAAGGTGCTGAGAAGGAATAAAGGGAGCCGGTGCAACTCCGCAAGGGAAGTAAAGAGTTGGACCCCTACACGCGATTTTAAACCATAAGTAGGATGAGTTCCATCCATATTATCCTTGGGTAGGGCATAGGATTTTCCACGAGTAATAAATCTTATGGGAGGCATGATCTAAAATGCAAAAAATTAGAAGTAGAGTAGTTCGAGACCTTAGACTCTATAGCCTGGAATAGAACAACAATAAAGGGATACATTCCTAAATGTCTCATAGCCTCTCTCTTAATAGTGTGGCATGCTACACACCCATAAAACAAACTCTACTTGACTCAGTTTTGTGGAGACCCAATAGACCATGAAACTAGGCTCTGATACAAACTTTCTCATGACCCAAACCAGGTCCTGGCCCTAATGTATATCTCATGTGCACTGAGCATTAGAGACCACCCCTATTGTATAGCCAAACAGAATATAGTACAACTAGCAGTAGATGAATGTTGAACAAATTACAAGATAGAATAATATAAGCTCAAAGGAGTCTCAGAGTAAGAATGGCAATATCCAATCTACAGTAATCAATAAAGACTCTAACAAAACCATATCAATATAAGTTTTAAGATGGTCTCAATGATAGCCAAAACAAGGCCAAAGAAAATTCTATGATAATAGATAAACCAAGAAGCAATGTCCTTCAGAAAGACGGAGGCTCACCACTTCAAGATGACTGCTGACAACTTAGGAATCCTATTACTCTACTGGAAAAATAAATGTATATCTGGTTCCCACATCTCTTGGGGATATAACGTTTGGAGATAATTAGCGGATTGCGAGCTAACATTTAACTAGGGAAGGGGATAAAATAATTCCTAGTCAAAACCAACAAAAAAATCCACATGCTCTCATTGTACATATATATATATATTGTTGGGATAGGGAACAAGGTTTAGCATGGAAGTAAAATATTAGCCTGGACTATATAGCTCAACTGTCATAATAACACCCAAGAGCTATATGGGTCTAGCTCACCCTACTGAAAGGCCCCCAGTGCATGTTAGCCGTATGAACCAGAGGTATCAAGAATAACCAGGGAATGCCCATACCCTACATCAATCTAGGACAAAAATATAGATCTATATATATTTGTATGTGTATATATATATATAAATAATATATGTCACAAGAACAAGGTCATCAAGACCAACCCTCACGCTTGCAAATGTGAGTTTCTAAAACAAGTCCTTCAAGATCCACACCTTCACAACTTATATACTTAACCATCTTTAAGCCCATATTAAAATAAGTTTCACCAAATAGTTTTATTGAACCATGGAAGTACACATTATGTCACCCCACAGGTATCGCCATACCCTTATGCTTATAATCCTACACTAACACAATTTTAATTATATTTCATCCTCTTGGGGAAATGCGACAACCCCCCTTGTTCATCAAATCAAATTTTTTGGAAAGCTTAAATACCTTTCAGTTAAAATGCGGCAAACAACGTCTTCAAAATTCATGTTCATTCTGTAACCTTTTATGCAATGTGATAGTATCGGTGAGTAAGTCAAGCCAAGTGGTAATTCTATAATTTGGAGACAGTTACACTTGAGGGAACATAATTATTAAAAACCAATTCTAAGTTCAAAACATCCATTTTGGGAAATGCCTTGACCCCCATAAAATTCACATACCCATGCATCCCATTAGTTTCAAAAACATTATATTCAAAGTATGAACAACTTATAAAAACAACAGAAAAATAATTCAAGGATTAACAATTCCAAAACCCTCAATCCATATAAAATCCCACATTCAAATCCATATAAATAAATCATCAAAAACACATAATTTTAATAGAAAAATATTTGGGGAAGAGTAACATGCCTAAAAGTACAAAGAATTATAGATAGAAATCAACCCTTGAGCCTTTGGATGACCAACTTCTTGAAACCCTAGAATTGTCTTTAAATAGTGAATTTAAGGAGTTAAGAGACTGTTTATAATTGATTAAGGTTGGAAATAATATCCCCAAGGTATTTTATACATGTGGGATCTAAGTGGAGAATAGGGGAATTGTCCATAATGCCATCACTTAAAAAATCCTTGAATTTATCACTAGTCGCTATGGGTCACTCTACAACTGGCTACGAGTCATACCTTGACTGGTATTCAAGGCAAAGTCCTTGTAGTACAATTCATCAAGAGACCTTATGAGTCATAGGGTCTTAGCTATAACCAAGACAAAAGAATTGGGGTACACACTAGTCACCCTATGATTTGGACACCATGATTCCTAATAAGTCTTACGACTCATGACCTCAAGTCATAATCAAGATAGTAGAATAGATACCACTCACTAGTTAGACGATGATTTGACTTCTATGGATTGTAAGGAAACCTTACGATTGTAAGGTAAGTTGTACGTTGGGCTGTGAGTCACAAGCTCATAAATTTTCAAGGACCAATATGAGTGTTGCTACACTTTGAGCCCTAGATGTCCAACCCCTAGAAACCCCAGACTTGTTCTTGACTTTGAAATTTGAGAGAGAAAAGAATGTTTATGTTATGGTAAAAGATTAAAATTAGACCCTTTTTATATTTTATTAGGTTATAATTGGAGATAAAAGGTAATGACCAAAGTGCCCTTAGTTAAAATACAGGAAAACTATCACCAGTGACCACAAGTCACATCAAGACTCATTATCACTCATCACGAGTCGTTACCAAGACTTGTATAGGGGCAGTACCCAAGAACACCTTCACTAGTTTGATAAAGAGTCATACCTTAAGACTCATGATCAGACCTTATGACTCATTATGTCCAGGTCCCGACCAAGACAGAAATATTGAATAACCTTACTTGTCAGATAATAATTTGCACTATACGACTTGTCACCTATGCCATATCCTGGATAATAAAGACTAAACCTAGAAATTTACATTGTCCAAAACTTGGGGCATTACATTACCCCTCCTCCCAGGATCATTCATCTCAAAATAAAAAGTCAAGGAACCCATTAGAATGGTAACAAGAATGAATGTACACACCTAAACAACAAATTTGTAAGGCAACAAGAAAGATTTTAAAATTTATACCTCATGCATTTCATCTAAGAAAGTAAATAGGAAAATATATTTGGACATCATGTCCTCTTCAGCTTCCTAAGTAGCTTTTTCCACCCATTGATTCCTCCCAAGGACTTTCACCAAAGCTACATCTTTCATCCTCAACCTACGAACTTGTGATGTTCTATTGAAATTTTGGACTACAATGCTTAAACTTGGATAATATGCATGTAATTAAGTCTATTTTTTTTAAGATTTAAGGTGTTTTTGGAGTGTTTTTAAGACAATCATGCTTTGGATCCTAATTTTGTGAAAAAAGAGGGAAAAAGTGTTTTTAGATACATTTTGGTGCAATTAAGGATGTTCGGACACTTTCTAGCTTTTGAGTGATCAAATCATGTTTGAGAATTGATGAAGAGCTGAAAAGATAACTTCCAAAACTTACTTAGTCAACCAATGGACTGCTAGTAGGCAAAGCAAGTACCAGAAGTCCAAAATCCTTAGAGTTGAACATTTCATGATTTTTGTAGTAGCTACACTGACCCTGTATCTTCACCAGGGTAAGGAACATAGGTAGTACCTATGCTCAGGGGTAGACCACAGGTGCAGACTGCATGTGGCCGCCAAAAGTGTTTTGCTGAATTATTTTGAAAACATTTCCTGGGTTTCCATATATCCCAATTACACTACTATGATATTTTTAAGTCCTATTAAGTATGGGTAATTAAGTTTTCCTATTAAATTAGTATTTAAACTCTAGGGTTTCTTGTAACCTATAAATACCCTTTTAGGCTTTATTTAGATTAATCTCATACATTTATATCTTGAGACAACTCAGTGGGAGGCCCTTTAGGGCCAAGTTCACAAAAATCTTATTGTTCTTGGTTTGTTATTCAATTTAAGACTTTGGGATTTCTTCTCTTATTTTTGTGAGATTAATTTTGTAATTTTTTCTATGGATTCCATGATTGATAACTTAACTATGAGCGGCTAATTCCCTTAGTTAGGGTTGTGGTAATCCGTGCAGATTATAAATGTAGTGGAAGTGCCAACTCATCCTAGATAAAGATTCTTACATGTATTGGGTTTTCTTTGTTCTTATTGAATTCTTAGTGGAGGCCAACATTAATATCCCACCTAGATTATTTCTACTTGCTCTAAAAAAGGATTAGAGACTAGGAAAAAAAATCACAACAGTAATTTAATGTTAATTGTTGATCCATACTACAATGTAATATAGTGAATAACCATTAACTGCCATAGAATTACTAGAAACTCAAAAGTAATAGTTAACTGAAATCAAGATAAGGGTCAGTAAGGTAACATCCTGAGACTTAAAATATAATAGGTGAAATCTATTAGCTCGTCCAAAAGACTATTGATGGTACATAACTTATGATTCTTCATGCAAGGCATTGGAATAGTTTGATAGTACACGATAAATCTACTAAGTTTAGAATCTAGGGGGAACACAATACTAGTGTTTGCCTTAAATTGTTTACAACAAAGAGCAACCAATTTTTTTTTTTTTCACTATTTCAATAAATTTCCCATTTTTTACTTTTACACACTGTTGGCGATTTCAAAAAGTTTGAGATAGATTTTTGGCCTATTCCCTGTGGGATACACCCCAACCTTTGTTGAGTTACTATATTTGACAGCGATTGCTTCATTCTTCAATTGGAATTGTATTTTGGTCATTATCAACTTGCCTTTTCAAAACTTCAATAAAAACTTCCTCATAGGATAAGGAATTTGAAATACCAATGTTTATACAATGCAAATGGCCTCCGGGTTGCTAGAGAGGATGCTTACAGGACAAATGATACTTGAAGACATCTTGATGGCTATCAAAAGGTATCTATTAGATAATTATGATGATCAAGGTGATTCAAGGGATGTTAGAGAGGCCAATGGAAGACAAAATGGGGATAGAAAGCCCCTAGAAGAGAAAATGTGTCCCATCTTTTTTGGAGGTGCACCCAACCAGTCTAGATCCACTAGAGCGGGATAAAACAACCTACTAAACCATAAGGATACACACCATGTTCGCCCATATATGATCAAGCATGTGCCTATTTGTAAAGCCCCAATTCCCGAGAACTAGAATGCCACACGATGCTTATGATCCCGAAGGACCATAAGCTAACCCTTTTTCTGATATATGTACCTGTTCACTACATAATATAATAAAATATATGCAAAAATTGGCTAACACTTGACACAAGGTTCAAATATCTAGAAATTACAATACCTTAAAACACATACTAATACATCTGTCTGAAAAAGGCCCTACAGTGCCTGAACTGTGGAGTTAAAGGGATAATTCCCCCAACTAACTCCATCTACTAAAATCAAATACTGTAATAACAATATCCTCGGATGATGACGACTTACTGCTGCACCCACTGCTGCTATACAAGTGACTTCTAAGATGCTCTAAGTTTCACTCCTCTAAACCTATGGTGCCCCAAAATAAAAGAACACCATAGCACAAATGCATCAGTACTAAGATGTACTGAGTATGCAAGAAGGGAAGGCTAAATACAATGGCTTATGCATAAACATTTAATCAATAGAATAATCATGAGAATAACAAATGAGTACACATATATGAATGCACAGTTCACAACCACTATAACAACTATAATGACTCTAGATACCACAACTTGGATACCACTTTACTGTCCTTGAAACTCATTACTGTACTAGGGTACTGCATTACTGAATTACAGGATACCAACACCGATCAATCGAATACACTCACACCCCTGGCTCCTGAAGATTTATACTGACACAAAAACCGTGGGAAGTAGTTACATAACTCACCATGAATCCTCATAAGCAACTAAATATGTGGGGGTGCATACAATAATTTGAATAATATCTTTGATTTCATAAAATATACATATGGAAAATGAAGACTCACATGGCTTAAATTTCATAATCTATACTTCTCATAATATTATAGAGAGGAAAACATAAGTAAAATCCCATAAATCATCATAAAATTATCAATATCCATCATAAATTCTCATGAATCATCACAGACAACCAACTTCATCAACTCAAGACTCGGAGCGACTCGATAATTCAAGAAACATACTCTTATGGATAGGGGAGTTTCCTATAATCGACAACCCCACGTGAGCCGCGTGGAATACCAACGTTTGCCCTTCTAGGGAGAGCACTCCTATTGGTGGCAGTGTTGTATTCTTGCCAGGGAGTACAACCTTAAAGCTTCCATAATCACAATTCGGCTCTCTGGCAAACAATATCATCATCAAAAACCCTATGGTGGCACATAGGTTTGGGGAAATACCAAATTTCCCTCTCGGTTCTAAGTAATACTCCCTGACTAACTCAGAATGCATTAGGAAATCCACCACAACATCACTAGGGTCTATCATAAAAACCAAATCAAATCTCTTTAGAAATCCACCACAACATCGCAAGGGTCTATCATAAAGAGCAAATCAAATCTCTTTCTCATTTATCAAATCATAAGTTTGTGGATTCCTAACTCAACACATTTTAGCTCAAAATATTTTAATTTTCCTGAACATAAACATTGTAACACCCTATATTCCGCGTGTACTAGTTCTACTTATGTGGCACTTGATATGGACTTATGGGGTAGGTAATGGGCTCGAATATCCTATGTGATTGGTGACGGTAAGATAGGTTTGGAAGAGTTCCCACATGTACTGAAATGTGGTATGATTAAGTTATCTTCGATGAGAGAATATAAACTTAGGCCCTTAAATAGGTATTTGAATCTAAAGGATGAAGTGACCAAGTTTTAAGTTTAACTATAAACATTTTGATCTTAAAATGGAACAAAATATTAAGTTGCTTGCTAGACTTATTTTAAACTAAGTAGGTGAATCACCTATTAAGGATCCCTTGACCAGCTTATTGGGCCAAATACACTACCACCTACTTAAGTTAATTCTGGCCCAAATTAAATAAGAGAAAAGGAGGAGAATGGGCAACCGAGGCCCAATAGTTTTTAATCCACAAATGCCCAATATAATGGGAAAGTAGGTGAATCACCTACTTGATAAATTATGTCCCAAAAATAACCAAGAAATTCGGCCAAGAGAAGCTCTTTTTAGAGGGATTAAAACCAGCCCTTATAGCTCATTTTAACTAGCCAAAAAAAAAAAACAGCTTTTCAAGATTTTCTCTCTTGTTCTCTCTTAGCTATGCAACAGCCTTAAAATCCCACTAGGGTTCTTTGGAAACCTTCCTTCCAAGTTAAAGGTAAGTGAACAAATCATGAATACATCTTAAGAATAATATAAGGATTATGTTCTCCATGATTAAACTAGAAGATATCCCTTTTTAAGTTTGGTAGTCCCTTTATCCTTGATTTTTAAGAGATTTTTCTCTTCACTTTTGGTTTGTGAGTAAAGGGATCAAGCTATTGATACATTAAGGGAATAAACTACCACTGAAATTAAGGTATGGCTACTGTCTATTTTTTCCCTTTTCCTATATACGTGTGTGGGTTGAGGATTGTGTATATGTTTTTGCTAAGAACTCAAGGGATAGAGAGTTCAATTTTTGGTTGACATATTAAGGGGTATTTGGGGCTGTTTTGGATCTATTTTATGTATGTATGTTGGGGGCTTCTTGGTTGACGTTGGGGGAATGGTGTGAATAATTTCCATTGAAAGAAAGAAGAAGAGTATAATGGTACACCACCAAATTGAATTTCGCATGAGTTTACTACCTACATCACTTGATATACTATTTTTAGAGTACAATAATGATGAAACTGTTAAGGGGATCTTATAAAAAGTTACATCAGGTGTGAATGTAATTGGAGAGGAACGAGGTTGAGAGAACACCCTTAGATTAGTTGATTATAGATTACTGCCCGGTTACTATTTTAGTATGTTTAAATGGCGTAAATATGTTAATTAGCTACTAATACTAGTCTTATGCTATTTTAGATTAGTAATCTAAAAGGAAAGACGTTAAGTGAAAGTGTGATCAGTTGTGTAGCAAGGTATGTATGGTTTATCGATCCTACTCTTTGGCATGAATCTAAATCCTTTGTTACAAAGTAAGCTTTAGCATTCTTCCTTTCAAGTTACACATAACTACAGCGTACAACCCCCAAGGTGGTTAACAACCTTATTCTAACTTGTCAAGTTGTTAAAGTACCTAAAGATGTGTCTGTTACTAGATCTGTCCATTTCCTTTTGAAATACTAGTGTGATATGGGTGCTTTCAGAAATAAGCCTTATGAGTTGTTCTCTTAGTTAACATGACTCATGGTGTTAGCAAAGCTCCTATGTGTTATGTTTCTATTATTGTTGTATTCGACCTTATTGCTACTACATCTAGTGCATATTTTCACACCTTTTGCTACTGGTCCAAAGTTCCAAATCTAATACATGACTACCAAAACAACTTTAAAGATAAAAAGAATGATATGAAGTGAGTTTATATCTTTTGGGTGGTATCCCAGGGGTGGAAGAAACACCTAGCATAGGGCGATCCTAATATTACGGGTTGTATCCCAAGGGAAAAAGGAAAGCCTAGCATGGGTCGATATCGATTTGTATACTTATGAGAAACGTGTCCCTGGGGTTAAAATGCCTATCATGGCTCATCCTCTTTTACCACTGATCAGCTGGTTATTTGTATTATTCCTTATAATCTTATAAAGTAAAGAAGAATAAAGCAGAGTAAAGGATGTAATGTACATGATCCCATAAGCATAAGCAAAGTTGGGATTCTATCCTTATCTTTATAGTTATATATTGATAATTGATTTTGTTGAGATCTTGTCTTATTTATAGTATTTCATGCCGTACATACTCAGTACACTCTTTGTATTGACACCCTTCATAGGGGAAACTATGTTTCATGCTACTGGTATAGGTACTTTAGCTAGTAGACCACCTCAGTAGGAGCACAGGACATCCAGCTGCTATTGGTGAGTTCCAAGTTGATTCAGAGCTTTCCGAGTCTGTTATATATTTTGGTATAGTATAGCAATTATGAGCAAGGCGGGGGTGTATCCCGACCTTAACTAAGTGTCCAGGTGTCTTTTAGAGGCTTTGGAGGCTTTGCAAACTATGTGAAAAGTGTGGTTGTATTATGTTCTTTTAATGTTGTGGCCCTAACGGCAAAATCTTGTATATGTATGTTTGGACTTACTTACGTGGTTTGTTTTATCAATGCATCTTATCCGTACTAGCAGAAGCTTTGAATGCCATAATTATATGCATGAAAAGTACATGGTTAAGAGTTGGTTCTCCCAAAATGGGTGCCTGTCCGCCCCAACGGAATTTAAGGCGTGACAAAATTGGTATCAGAGCAGGTCATCCTAGGGAGTTGTCTGCAAAGTCGTGTCTATGTAGAGTC
Organism: Capsicum annuum; assembly: GCF_002878395.1. Taxonomy (NCBI): domain Eukaryota; kingdom Viridiplantae; phylum Streptophyta; class Magnoliopsida; order Solanales; family Solanaceae; genus Capsicum; species Capsicum annuum. The sequence goes on from NC_061121.1 coordinate 116,321,975, forward strand.
TTGCTTATGGTTGTGTTGTTCACAACATCTCTAAGTAGGAGGATACGAGGCATTTAGGAGTTGTTTATTTCTCTTCATTTCTTAGATCGTGCGATAGAGCCAATAATGTAGGTTAACTTGTATTTAACCTTAAATATGTTTTTTTTCAATATAGTAATGATGCCGATTACAAGAAGGAGTAAGAGTAAGAAGAGTAAACAAGTAGATATGTCTGCCTGAGAAGGGATAAGTAAATCACCACCTAGAAATGCTGATCAAAGTAAGGACCAAAATGAGTTTGCATCACGTACTTCTTCTACTCCATCTCCAGAAGAGATAAGGAGGAGGGGAGTACCCCCAGAGTCACCTATTAATGCTACTGAGCAAGATTTGAGGAATGCGGTGCAATTATTAACTCGTATAGTTGCGGGACAAGGTCAAGGACAAGCTGGTCCAACTATGGGTTCTAGTGGTATGGATAGGGCAGCCAGTTTATGGACCCAAGATTTCCTTAAATTGGACCCTCCTCAATTTACTGGTTCAGATCCTAATGAAGATCCACAAGACTTTATTGATCAGATTCAAAGGGCTTTAGATGTTATGCATGTATCTGGTAAAGAGACAGCGGAGTTAGCGGTATATCGATTAAAGGGGGTGGCTATATTGTGGTATGAAGCTTAGAAAAAGTCAAGGGGTATAGGTGCACCTTTAGCTGGTTAGGAAGAATTCAAAACAACATTTCTTGATCATTATCTTCCATTTGAGATTCGAGAGACCCGTGCAGATCATTTTTTAAATATTTGCCAAGGACATATGAGCGTGAGAGAGTACAGTCTTCAATTTAATTCTTTGGCCAGGTATGCTCCTAATGTAGTGGCTACTATAAAGGATAAAGTTCACCGATATGTGGATAGATTGGACCCATATTTGGTTAGAAATTATACTATTTCTGCCTTGAATAAAGACATGGATATAGCAAGAATACAAGCATTTGCTCAAAAAATGAAAGATCAAAGGCAAAGAAGGACACAAGAGCTGGGAAGAGGAAACTCCAAAAGGGCTAGATCTATGGGACAATTTTTTCCATCTCAGAGTGAATTCAGGCCTCGATTTTTTGATAGACCCCCTAGACCATCACCTTTCTACTCCACATTAGGTGTTTCTCCTCGATTCCAGGGGTTTAAGGGAAATCAATTCGAGCAAAAAAGTGAGAGTAAAGGTTCACAAGTAGTGGGGTATCGAGAGCAAGGAGGTGCAAGCCAATCAAGACCTCCTAGACAGCTTTGTAAGCATTGTTGAAGAAATCATCTAGATACATATTGGTTTGGTACAAATTCTTGTTATTGGTGTAGCACACCGGGACACATAATGAAAGATTGCCCAAAAAGGGGCATGGCTGATATGGCACGACCTACTGGATCTACCGTTGCTCATCATCCTCGGTTCCTTATTTTAGTAGGGGTCAACAGATACCTACTGGTCATGGTAGGGGTGTTAAGGGAGCTAGTTCTAGTGGTGTTAAGAATCGTACATATGCTCTAGCAGGTCGACAAAATTTGGAGGCTTCTCCTGACGTGGATACAGGTACATTGTCTATCCTTTTACATAAGGTATGTGAATTAATTGATCCAAGCTCTAAATTATCATATGCCACTCCATTAATTGCTGGAAAGTTCAAAAGAACACCAGAATTACTAGCTAAGCCATTTAAAGTGTCTACACCAATTAGCAAATCTATTATAACTAGAAGAGTTTACCGTAATTGTATAGTAACTATTTGTAATTGTGATACATTGGCTGACCTTTTGGAGCTTTAAATGGTGGATTTTGATGTTATAATGGGTATGGATTGGCTATCTTCTTTTTATTCCATAGTGGATTGCCGAGCTAAGAGGGTGCATTTCCATTTTGCAAAGGAAGTAGTCCTTGAGTGGAGGGGTAATATTGGGGCACCAAGGGGTAAGTTTATTTCTTATATTAAGTCAAGGAAGATGATGTACAAAGGATACATCTGCCATCTAGTAAGGGTGAAAGATATAGAGGTAGAGTCACCAACTCTTCAATCTATCTCAGTGGTAAATGAATTTTTTGTCGTATTTCCTTAAGAGCTTCCGGGTTTACCTCTGGAAAGAAAAGTAGAATTTGGTATTGATGTGATCCTAGTTACTCAACTGATTTCTATTCCTTCTTATAGAATGACCCCTTCAGAATTATGTGAATTGAAGGAACAATTAAAAGATTTGTTGGAAAAAGGTTTCATAAGGCCTAGTGTATCTCCTTGGGGTGCACCCGTGTTATTTGTATGTAAGAAAGCTGGAACGTTGAGAATATGTATTGATTATCGATAATTAAATAAGGTGACAATTAAGAACAAATATCTCCTTCCTAGAATTGATGATTTGTTTGATTAGTTACAAGGTGCTAAGTGTTTCTCAAAGATCGACTTAAGGTCAGGTTATCACCAACTGAGAGTAAAGGAGAAAGACATACCTAAAACGGCTTTTCGAATGCGATATGGTCATTTTGAGTTTTTAGTTATGTCATTTGGGATAACTAATGCACCAGCAGCTTTCATGGATTTGATGAATAGAGTGTTTAAGGCATTCTTGGATGTATTTTTTATCGTATTTATTGATGATATTTTGGTGTATTCAAAACCAGAAGAAGACCATGCTAATCATTTGTGACAGGTGTTACAAATCCTTCACGATCGTAAGTTGTATGCAAAGTTCTCCAAATGTGAGTTCTGGTTAAAATCGGTGGCATTCTTGGGTCATATTCTATCCGACGAAGGAATAAGAGTTGATTCTCAAAAGATAGAGGCAGTGAAGAACTGGCCAAGACCCATGACGCCTATGGAGGTTCATAGTTTCCTAGGCTTGGAAGGTTATTATAGAAAGTTCGTTGAGGGGTTTTCTTCTATTTCTGCACCTTTAACAAAGTTAACACGTAAAGAAGCTATGTTTCAATGGGATGAAATGTGTGAAAGAAGTTTTCAAGATTTAAAAAATAAGTTGACTTCTACACCCATATTAGTACTTCCAGATGGCACGGAAGGCTATGCGGTATATTGTGATGCTTCAGGAGTTGGCTTAGGATGTGTTTTGATGCAACATGGTAAAGTAATAGCTTACGCCTCAAGACAATTGCGGCCACATGAGAAGAATTATCCAACACATGATCTTGAGCTAGCAGCAGTTATATTTGCCTTAAAAATATGGCGCCACTATTTGTATAGGGTACATATTGATATATATACCGACCACAAGAGTTTGCAGTACCTCTTTAACCAGAGGGACCTAAACTTGAGGCAATGAAGATGGCTTGAGTTGTTAAAAAACTATGATGTTGATATCTTTTATTATCCGAGAAAAACAAATGTGGTTGCCGATACACTAAGTCGTAAGGCGATGGCAAGTAATTATAGGCAGCCCATGGAAAGGCAAGGGATAGCTAGGGATCTACACCAATTAGCTAGCTTAGGGGTTCGCCTTATTGAATCTTCAGATAGACGCATTATTGTGCAAAATGCAGCAGAATCCTCATTAGTAGCCAAAGTTAAAGTAAAACAATACATGGATCGTATTCCTTTACAACTTAAGAAAAATGTATAACAAGGTGTAACAAAGGTATTTGAGCTTACAAAAGAGGGAATACTTCAATGCCAAAATAGATTATAATGGAGGCACATCATTCAAGATATTCTATCCATCCTGGTTCAAGTAAAATGTATCATGACTTGAAAGAGGTGTATTGGTGGGGAGAAATGAAGAAGAACATTGCAGAATTTATAGCTGAATGTCTAAATTATCAACAAGTCAAAGTGGAGCACCAAGAGCCAGGAGGTTATATGCAGCTTATGGAGCTCCTAACTTGGAAGTGGGATATGATTAACATGGATTTCATCACTAGTCTGCGTCACTCACCTCAAAAGTTTGATTCTATATGGGTAATAGTTGATAGACTCACCAAATAAGCACACTTTCTACCGGTTAAAACTACGTACACAGCTGAAGAGTATGCAAAATTATTTATTTAAATCTAAAGACTTGGTCCAAGGATGCTGATTTGGGGCATAAACAAGTAATTATAGATACACAAGTGTTATATGGATACCAATGAGTTTAAACTTAGTATTATATTCTTTTACACTAGCTAGTTATGCTAGCATTCGAGGATGAATGTTTCTAAGGGGGGTAGGATGTAACACCCTATATTCGGCGTGTACTAGTTCTACTTATATGGCACTTGATATTGACTTATGGGGTAGGTAATGGGCTCAGATATCCTATGTGATTGGTGATGGTAAGATAGGTTTGGAGGAGTTCCGGCATGTACTAAAACGTGGTATGATTAAGTTACATTCGATGAGAGAATATAAACTTGGGCCCTTAAATAGGTATTTGAATCTAAAGGATGAAGTGACCAAGTTCTAAGTTTAACTATAAGCATTTTGATCTTAAAATGGAAAAAAATATTGAGGTGCTTGCTTGACTTATTTTAAACTAAGTAGGTGAATCACCTATTAAGGATCCCTTGACTAGCTTATTGGGCCAAATACACTACCACCTACTTAAGTTAATTCTGGCCCAAATTAAATAAGCGAAAAGAAGGAGAATGGGCAGCCAAGGCCCAATAGTTTTTAATCCACAAATGCCCAATATAATGGGAAAGTAGGTGAATCACATACTTGATAACTTATGTCCCAAAAATAACCAAGAATGTCGGCCAAGAGAAGCTCTTTTTAGAGGGATTAAAACCAGCCCTTATAGCTCATTTTAACTAGCAAAAAAAAAACAGTTTTCCAAGATTTTCTCTCTTGTTCTCTCTTAGCTATGCAGCAACCCTAAAATTCCACTAGGGTTCTTTGGAAACCTTCCTTCCAAGTTAAAGGTAAGTGAACAAATCATGAGCACATATTACGAATACCATAAGGATTATGTTCTCCATGATTAAACTAGAAGATATCCCTTTTTAAGTTTGGCAGTCCCTTTATCCTTGATTATTCAGAGATTTTTGTCTTCACTTTTGGTTTGTGAGTAAAGGGACCAAGCTATTGATACATTAAGGGAATAAACTACCATTGAAATTAAGGTATGGCTGCTGTCCATTTTTTCCCTTTTCCTATATACGTGTGTGGGTTGAGGATTGTGTATATGCTGTTGTTAAGAACTCAAGGGATGGAAAGTTCAATTTCTGGTTGCCATATTAAGGGGTATTTGGGGTTGTTTTGGATCTATTTTATGTATGTATTCTGGGGCTTCTTGGTTGATGTTGGGGGAATGGTGTGAATAATTTCCAATGAAAGGTAGAAGAATAGTATAATGGTACACCACCAAATTGAATGTCACATAAGTTTACTGCCTACATCACTTGATATACTGTTTTGATAGTACAATAATGATGAAACTATTAAGGGGATCTTATAAAAAGTTACATCATGTGTGAATGTAATTGGAGAAGAACGAGGTTGAGAGAAAACCTTTGGATTAGTCGATTATGGATTACTACCCGGTTACTATTTTAGTAAGTTTAAATGGCGTGAATATGTTAATTAGCTACTAATACTAGTCTTATGCTATTGTAGATTAGTAATCTAAAAGGAAAGACGTTAAGTGAAAGTGTGATCAGTAGTGCAGCATGGTATGTATGGTTCCTCGATCCTACTCTTTGGCATGAAACTAAATTCTTTGTTACAAAGTAAGCTTCCTAAGCGTTCTTCCTTTCAAGTTATACATAACTACAACGTACAATCCCCAAGGTGGTTAACAACCTTATTCTAACTTGTCAAGTTGTTAAAATAACTAAGGATGTGTTTTTTACTAGATCTGTCCATTTCGTTTCTAAATGCTAGTATGATATGGGTGCTTTCAGAAATAAGCCTTACGAGTTGTTCTCTTAGTTAACATGACCCATGGTGTTAGCTAAGCTACTATGTGTTATATTTCTATTAGTATTGTATTCGACCTCATTGCTACTGCATCTAGTGCATATTTGCACACCTTTTGCTACTGGTCCAAAGTTCTAAATCTAATTCATGACCCCTAAAACAACTTTCATGACCACCAAAACAACTTTAAAGATGAAAAGAATGATCTGAAGTGAGTCTATATATTTTGGGTGGTATCTAGGGGTGGAAAAAACACGTAACATCGGTCAATCCCAATATTACGGGTGGTATCACATGGGCAAAAGGAAAGCCTAGCATGGGTCGATCTGGATTTGTATACTTTTGAGGAACATATCCCTAGGGTTAAAATGCCTAGCATGGGTCATCCTCTTTTACCACTGATCAACTGGTCATTTCTATTATGCCTTATAATCTTATAAAGTAAAGAAGAATAAAGTAAAGTAAAGGATGTAATGTAAAAATACTCATTATAGTTATAGTATATATTGATAACTTATTTTGTTGAGATCTTGTCTTATTTATAGTCATTTCATGTCGTACATACTTAGTACACTCTTTGTATTGACAGCTTTCATGGGGGACACTATGTTTCATGCCACAGGTACAGGTACTCTAGATAGTAGACCACCCAAGTAGGAGCACAGGATATCCAGCTGCTATTGGTGAGCTCCAAGTGGATTCGGATCTTTCCAAGTTTGTTATATATTTTGGTATTGTGTAGTAGTTATGAGCAAGGCGTGGGTTTGTCCCGACCTTAACTAAGTGTCCAGGTGTCTTTTAGAGGCTTTGCAGACTATGTGAAAAGTTTGGTAGTATTGTGTTCTTTTAACGTTGTGGCCCCAACGGCAAAGTCTTGTATATGTAGGTTTGGACTTACTCATGTGGTTTGTTTTATCAATGCATCTTATCCATACTAGCAGAAGCTTTGAATGCCATAATTATATGCATGAAAAGTACATGGTTAAGAGTTGGTTCTCCCAAAATGGGTGCCTGTCCGCCCCAACGGAATTTGAGGTATGACAAACATGGTATCAATAACAAAGCATTTTGTCTCTGTGAGCTTAAAATCAATATAAATCATGCTGACTCTGCGGATGCAAATATATATTCTCAAATGATCATTCTTTCATTTCAATATTCAAATCATGACAATAGCTTTTGAAAAGAATTTAAGATCTTCAAATCATAGTAAGGTTTTGTGTGTCGTAATGTAACTCAAATCATGGCTCTTATATCAAGAATCCTCAAAAAAAATAATTTCATAGTAGTGGTATGCAATTTGTGGCATAAAATCTCAATTCAAGAAAACAAGATAATAAGGTTATTATGTATACCCATATTGGACGATTCAAAGTTCCATAAATCATATCTTGAAAACACTTGAAATATCAACTCATGGTAGAAATATGAAATTCACCATACCAAATCATAACTTGGGAATAATAAAGTAATCATGTACATCAAAGCTTAAACAATTTATATTTTTCATAACCTCATAATTTGTCATTAAAACATCTTAGGTATTTACCCACTTTACAAAATTATGAATTCCAATGATAAAATCATTTCTTTGGTCACAAGAATGAAAAGATATTCTTGTTCAAAACCCCACATACTAAGTTCTCACGGAATTCATGTTAAGTTCTCAAATCATTGGATATTCATCGATCGTAGCATGAGTAAGATTATCACGAAACTGACTCAGCTCTAGAACAGCCGACTATTTCGGGGTTACCTGCCCCCAGCAATCAATAACATAAGTAATACGTAGTATACAACAATGCATACTCACATGCCCACAGGCCATCATGCACCATGCATTCATTAACACCTCACACCAATCATTTAAAGATCATATTCATATACAAGTATTGAGATCTCATGCCATTACATCGTAGACCATTCAACAAGGATGCATATGGTCAAGGAAGAATACAACATAACATAGTTCATCCAATCGGGACACACAAAAATAACATACATTCAACACATCATGGTTCACTTCTCAAGGTTCTTTCCTTTAAGATCTTGATATATGCAATTCGACCCATAATTAGACATTTCACACTTACTGTGGCCTAATGGCCTTACCATTTCCCTCAAGCATCATAATAAACACATAGCATGCAAGTATGGTATGAACTCATCACTTCGATCACAAGGGGTTATACGATCCATTCTTCTTCAACTAGGCATTTCTACAATTACCTTGGATGGACCATTAGGCATAGGTCAGTATGAAAAATTACATATGCTACAACAACATCATTCATCTTAATTTAACAAACTAAATCCCCTGTCCGCACTTACAACCATATCATAAGCCTTCCACACAACATCCCCAATTTAAGACAATAACATAGAGTTCATGTTGAACGTATACATAGAAAGTAGTCTAGTCATTTAGAACTTATTATATCCAAAGAATGTAAATTTGTAGCCTCTTAGACAATTCCATAAACACCTTACATGCACTTCTAGGCATTGGTGAATTTGTCAAATTCTCATGTTTTCCATCACCCCATATATCTCATCGAACACACATAATCATCACATGCATGTATCAGCCAACATACACCATCACCACACACACATATATATATATATCAACCAACATGCATAATCATCATATATATATATATAAAGTAACATACATAATCCTCATATATATCTCAACCATCAAATATCAATGAACATATATATATATATATATATATACATCATCAAAGGCTAGAATACATATATATATACATAACTTGAACTTTAAAAAAGGGATTCGTGGACTCTATGGATGAAAGGAGTCCATAGATAAATACTTGCATACCTTAGATTTCGTGGCTGAAAGAGATTGACAGAAGGAATTCTTGAATCAAAGCCTCCAATTAATTTTCTCCAATTCAAAACCCTAACCCTAACTTGATATATATATATATATATATATATATATATATATATATATATACATATAAGAGAAATGAGAGGAAAATAATACAAGTTCTTAGCTGAATGGGGTATTTATAGAGGTTTAAAAGTAAAAGAGTGGTGAAAGACCAAAATTCCCCTGAGAAAAAAGTAAAATCGAATCTTTCCTTCACTGATCTATCCGATAGGCTGAAGTAAATTGGCCATAACTTTTTACTCCGACGTCCAAATTAGATGAAACCAATTTTATTGGAAAGAAGACTCTCAGAGATTTTCATTGATTTATAGCAGTTCACACAGTTCATTATTTACAAGGAGTTATGATCATTAAAAGTTGACCAAACAAATGGCATGGCAGCAGTATTTTTTTTTCCTGCACATTTTACTCTTCGCAGTTCGATCGGAATGGTCGTAGTTTTATCGAAATGGTCGTAACTCATCGCTCGAGTGTCTGTTTTTGGTGATCCACATATCGTTGGAAAGATTATTCGATGATCTACGAAATGGTGGATCGAAATCCAAGAAATAACACACATAAAAATTATAAATTATTCTCAAAGATAGGATCTAATACATTTAAGCACAAAATTTTGACAAAAAATTTTCCGGGGTATTACACTCTTGGGATTCAATGTTTTTGTCTTTCGTAAATGGGTCACTTTTGGTTTCATATGATGTAAAAACTTATCCTAGAGTATGGACTTCTCTTTCATTTTATAGATAGTTATTGATGATTAATAAATGTAAATGCTTGTCAAAGTATGAGGCAAACTTTGATTAGCTTGTCGGAAATATGGAATTGCTTTTGTTGATTTTTTGTTTAGAAATATGGGTTTCTCGGTAATATGATTTCCTGGAGGTCTACGTAGGAGATTAAATTATTTTTGTGACATTGAATAGAGGGTTTTGATTTGATACACCTTTATTTTCTAATTATTCATCCACTGTGTCTATCTATTATTTGTTCTCTATCTATCATTACCTTTTATTTTTGTATTGTAGTTTAGTTTTTAATTCCGTACTTTGTTGGTTTCTCATTTGGTATCAGAGCCAAGCTTCATTTAGTTCCTACGAAGTCAAACTTAGGTTTGTTATCTTAAAAATCCACAAAAAAAAGTGTCAATATTAAAAATCAAATAAAAGTATTTTTCACATTTTTCGCCCTAGGTCAAAATTTGATTTTTTTATTTTGTATTTTTTTTGTGTTTCTAGTGTTAGGTTTGTATTCTCTAACACTATAGTTATTGATGATTAATAAATGTAAATACTTGTCCAAGTATGAGGCAAACTTTGATTAGCTTGTGGCAAGTGTGGAATTACTTTTGTGGATTTTTTGTTTAGAAATATGGGTTTCTCGGTAATATAATTTCCTAGAGGTCTAAGTAGGAGATTAAATTATTTGTATGACATTGCATAGAGGGTTTTGATTTGATACACCCTTTATTTTCTATTTATTCATCCACTGTGTCTATCGATTATTTGTTCTATATCTATCATTACCTTTTGTTTTTGTATCTTAGTTTAGTTTTTAATTCCTTACTTTGTTGGTTTATCATTTGGTATCAGAGCCAAGCTTCATTAGTTCCTACGAAGTCAAACTTAGGTTTGTTATCTTGAAAATCCACAAAAAAGAAGTGTCAATATTGAAAATCGAATAAAAGTATTTTTCATGTTTTTTGCCCTAGGTCAAAATTTGATTTTTTT